>NC_050176.1:23723369-23750869 GCF_008315115.2 Sander lucioperca
GACCTGAACATGAGCACGCCATGGTACCTTTACACGCGATTATGTGATCTCATAATTCAACGCATAATCAGCCAAAGTTTGCATATTTATGTGGGGGGCGCATTTTTTCAAATACGCCGCACTTTCGCCGCATAAATTGCAGATTTCCGCACAAAATATGCGGGGCTTGCATGATTTCATAATCCCCGCATTTTCGGTGCAAAAAAGTCACACATATATCTTAGCAGAGAGTTGAAAAATGTTGCGTTTACTTCACACAAGAGCAGCCATTTTCCCCTGTTGCCATGGGAACGTTATGAAGCGACGTAATCACGCGACGTGAACATCATCGAAAAGCTGCAAACCCCGCGATGAAGCCACGATGAAACCACAGTTTTTGCAAGTTCCCGCAATTTCATCGCATAAAATTGCATAAATATCCCGCATGTTCCATCGCAGTTTTTAAGAAAACGTGCCGCATAATCAAGGATTTTTGCCCAAAACAATCACAAAAAAACTCCTCATTTTTCTGGAAGGACTGGTTGTACGGCCCCCGGGCCACATCCGGCCCTTTGGGCGGCCCTAACCGGCGTGAGGTCAGTGGGAAGTTATTTTATTATTATATATAAATATATATATATATATATTATTATTATTTTGATGCTACCAAGCCATCACCTCCCGTTAGCATCCCATTGACTCCCATTCATTCTGACGTCACTTTGACAGAGAATAACTTTACATCTGAAGAGTTTAAAGACTCTATTTGTCCATTGTTTATTTCTAAAGAAACACGACAATGTATAAAAGGCTCCATTACCTTGTACCTCACGTTATGGCTCCGTAGCAGACGTTTTTATAAAAATAGGCTAACGATTGGGTCATAACCACGAGACTTACTGTCTCATAGTAGAGGAATTACCGTATAGTACAGGAGAAGCTCTCAGGCAGTTTGTGTTACGGGCAGCTCTCTCTCCGCCCTGCTTGGGATGTCCTTTTCCTGTGTGTCTGTGTTTGTTTGTGTCTTGTCTGTGTTTTTCCGTTTGGAGTGCTGGAGGCGTGGTCGGGAGATATGTAGGTCAAGGGGCGTGGCCGCTTCAACCCTGCTCAGCCGATCTTCACAGCTGCAGCGAATCATCCAGAATCAACCAGCAATATTTAAACCCGGGCTGATCTTCCTGTCGGCGCCAGTTCGTTAACTACAGCCCATGTGGTAACTTGGCTCCAAGTCCCAGAAGAGTTCTAGTTTTTGCCTTTGAGCTCTATGCTGATACTAACCCTGTGTCTCCCTCTAGTTCCCGCTCAGTCCTGCTGCTATCTCCACGGTGTCTGCGTGCTCCCAGCCTCACCTACCAGCCTCAGTCTCCACTTCGGGAAAACCACCAGTGATCTCGTCTCAGCCTGTCTCCCCCCGTGTCCTTAAACTGCCTGGACCCTTCCTCGTCGGCTCGCCTCCACCTCGGACCAGCCAGGAGTTTCCCTGCCCTGAAACAATCAACTGTGTTTCTCTGAGTACACGTTGCTTAATTAAACCTACATTGTCTGTGTGATATCTCTGCGTTCTGGGTCAGAACTACCCCCTAACAGTTTGGACTTCCATTAGCTGTTTAAGTTTAATTACTAATGTTAACTATCATTTTAGTGATCAATAATTAGCCTGTGTCTATGTTATCTCCTTACATATACCTACGCTCTCCGTCTCTGCTAGATTGGGAATGATTGAGATTTCTCTTGGCACAGCTACCAGAAGACTTCCAACTTTCAGACAGGTTGCTCACGTCACATCTACGTCTTCAAGCTCAGTTGGAGGCTGCTCAGTAACGCTCAGCCATCACCGGGAAAGAGACTTCACTGGTCTCCGTCCACAGACACGGGATCTGTTGGTCCAGTTATTTAACTGTCTATGGTCGGAGAGCCACGGCGCGAACTGAGCTCACGAGAGACGTTAGCATGGACGGGAATGAGCTGTTATCCCTCAAATGTTTTTAAAAAGAGTTTTTAAACCAAACACGGACTTCTAAGTATTTATTTACTGAAGTCAAAGGTAAAGCCGTGTGCTTAGTTTGCGGACAACAAACTTTGTATGAAGTTAATTTAATGATGTTCTTTGAAAAATGGCAAAATGTGCACATTTTGTTCACAATTTCTTCGTGAATGCTGTTCAAATAGACAATGTTGGCATTTTGTACTATGGCTGCTTTACATGCTCTAAGAAAAAAAGTGGGAAAAGCTAATTCTGTAGTTAGACTACAAATTAAATAGTAATAGCACTTTGTAAAGCTAATTGAATACTGTTCTTTGAAAAATGGCACATTTTGGTCACAATTGCATTCATGGATGTTGAGTAAATAGTGACATAATTGCATTTTGTATTATGTCAGTCCTTCCAGAAAAATGAGGAGTTTTTTTGTGATTGTTTTGGGCAAAAATCCTTGATGCGGCACGTTTTCTTAAAAAAATGCGATGGAATATGCGGGATATTTATGCAATTTTATGCGATGAAATTGCGGGAACTTGCAAAAATTTCGGTTTCATCGTGGCTTCATCGCGGGGTTTGCAGCTTTTTGATGACGTTCACGTCGCGTAATTACGTCACTTCATAACATCACTTCATAACGTTGCTCTTGTGTGAAGTAAACGCAACATTTCTCAACTTTCTGCTAAGATATATGTGTGACTTTTTGTGTGTGTGTGTGTGTGTGTCTGTGTGTATGTGTATATGTGTGTGTGTGTGTGTGCGTGCGTGTGTGTTGGTGTGTGTACGTATATATGTGTGTGTGTGTGTGTGTTTGTGTCTGTCTGTGTGTGTGTGTGTGTGTGTGTGTGTGTGTTTGTGTCTGTCTGTGTGTGTGTGTGTGTGTGTGTTTTAAGTACAGTACTTGAGTAAATGTACTTAGTTACATCCCACGACTGGATGACAACAATCAACTGACAGGAAGTGAACAAGCTTCCTGACTGTTGCCTAGCAATAGAACTCCATTCCTACATATTCACCTCGTCCCTCAGGTAGTCGTACTGGTGTCCGTCCTGCAGCGACGCTGACCACTGTTTCTGCTGCTTCTTCATCTCCCTGTTGAACACATTCATGGTGCCTCCTCTGCCCGACGCAGACAGCCCTCGGCGGGGTGCATGTCTCGGGTCGGCCGGTAGTCTGACCCGGCTCCAGCTGCCCGAGGAAGCCGCAGGAGAAGCGCCGGCTGCCCGCAGCACTCTTAGACACACTCCGCTGCTCATGGAGGATGCTGGGAAAAGTCCAAAAACTGCTGTGAATTAAAGCAGAGATACTCTGAACATTACTGTATAACAGCTGAGCTGTTACTCCTTCCTGTCCTCCACACTGTGACCCCGGAGAAGACGAGGAAGGAGGGAAAATGTGGAGCCGGATTGTGATTGGTTCATTGGAAACAACGGAACTGGATCACAGTCTGGGAACGGACTAAACAATCCAGAGGTGGAGTCTACGTGATACGCAGGTATACGCAGTATACCCGCTAAGAAAGCTCCAGGATTTTCCATATACCCACCTAAAAATGTGCAATGATACGCAATAACATAGTTTTGTGACAGAACTTTCACTTCAGATATTTGTATTCACAAATACAGGGTTGAGTAATGTGACAACAAACTAAACTAACATACACTATAACATACACATACTAGTTTATACATTATATATATGTGGTACAGTATACCCACTGCAATACATTAGACTGCACAACTGAAACAATCCATTATAAAAACAATATATGTGTTTGAATTTAGTATATATACAAGGGTTTGTTAGATTGCTGTGATTTGTAATTGTACATTTAAGAATTAAATTATTAAAAACATTTTAAAAAAAGTGTTTTTTTAATTGCTTTTACTAAAATATGAAAAATTTATTTAATTTATTATAATTTATATTATATTTACATTATTATATTTATATTATTTACATTATTATATAATATTATTGTTATTATATTATTATTATTATTATAATATTATTATTATTATATTATTTGTATTATTATATTTATATTATTATATTATTTGTATTATTATGTTTATATTTAATATTTAATTTATTGCATCCTATAATATGAAAAAGTATTGGAGGGATATGGTCTTAAATGCATTGACACATCTTATTAACGATGTGAAATTAATTTTAAACATGTAATTATAGGTTTTGACTGATAACAGGCAGAGGAAAAGTCATATTTTGTTTGCTAAAACGTGTTTTGTAAACTATCTGTAGTTCATGCGCGTTTTGTCCCACTTCGCTTGCCTTACCACGAAAGGGGCGGGAACGTTGGACGAGTTACGGAGGCGTTGCATGCTGGGAAAACACGTGTAGCAGAAGACCAGAGAGGTATGTTGGGACATTTCTATGATAATTGTTCTTTTTAAACGTTGTTGTAAGCTCTTTTATCATTATATATTCACGGATACGTGCTCAGTGTTGTGTGTAGGGTTACCCGTTGGCTGGTTTTCCCGCCGTTAAGTGTCCGTCTTCACTGTTCGGACATTTTGTTTACATGTCAGTTTAGCTGAAGCTGTGGGGACGTTCTAAAACGCGTAACGTGAAAAAGCTTAACGTGGTTTAATGTAGCTAAACAACGATCAATCATCACCATATTTCACACTCATATTACTTGATATCAAAGCTATACGAGAGAGAAATTTGGTGATGATTGATCGTTGTTTAGGTACATTAAACCACGTTAAGCTTGTTCACGTTAAGCGTTTTAGAACGTCCCCACAGAGACGTTAGCGAACGTTACAGACGTTTATGGCAGGTTTTCTGTCGGTCATTAAATACTCACTTTGTCGCAATTTTGAGGTCTAAATCCAGAGAATAAGCTGCAACCAATAGCAGTGTTAGTAACGTTAACTAATGATGCACTTTGTCCTAATAATGTAAAGCATTCAATGACACAAGGGACATTTACTTTAACCCTTTTAACTCTGTAATCCCAGATTTCAAAGACATGAATGTCAATTCAAAATTAAACATTCTCCTGGGAGAAGGAGACGGGGCTTATCTTGCTGCCCAATATATACAAACAATCGGAGGGACAGTGAATGACTACACACACACACACACACACACACACACACACACACACACACACACACACACACAGATACACACACACAAACACTGTAACACACACACACACGCACACACAAAGACATACACACAGACACACAAAGACATACACACACACACACGCACGCACACACACACACACTGTAACACACACAGACACTAACAGACACACACACACACACACACACACAAAGACATACACACAGACACACAGACATACACACACGCGCACACACACACTGTAACACACAGACACTGTAACAGACACACACACAGTAACACACACACACACACAAAGACATATACACACACACACACACACACACACAAAAAGACACACACACACACAGACATACACACACACACACTCACACACACACTGTAACACACACACACACACAGTAACAGACACTGTAACAGATACAAACACTGTAACACACACACACACAAAGACATACACACACACACACACACACAAAGACATACACACACACAGACAAACAAAGACACACAGACACACACAGACAAACAAAGACATACACACACGCAGACAAACAAAGACACACACACAGACAAACACAGACACAGAAAGACACACACACTGTAACACACATACTGTAACACACACAGACACTGTAACAGACAAACAAAGACACACAGACACACACAGACACTGTAACACACACACAGATACACACACACGTGTACGTGTACCATTAAACACTAAACAGTTTGGATCCTTTCCACTTTCTAAAACGGGAGGATTGTTCAGCGTATATTTTTCCCTTTTATCCAAGTTATTTTTTTGGGCACTTGTTCCGATGTTTTTGGCACATTTTTCAGCATTCTTTACATTTAATACTTTAACTACATTTTTCTGATGATTCATACAGACTTTTACTTGAGTAACATTTTTTAACGCAGGACTTTTACTCGTAACAGAGTATTTGTACAGTGTGGTGTTAGTACTTTCCCTGAAGTAAAGGATCTGAATACTTCTTCCAGCGCTGACGCTAAGAACAAAGAATCCTAAGTGCTTGTCGTCCATGTTACCCAACAGTACGTCCCGCTGTTTTTCAGGTGACACGTTAAGTTTGCCCGCCATGTCGTCCACAAAGAAGCCGGACGGCGACGAGCGCTTCCTGCGGGTGCAGAAGGACCCCAGGTTCTGGGAAATGCCCGAGAGAGACCGCAAAATCAAGATCGACAAGCGATTCCAGTCCATGTTTCACGACAAGCGCTTCAAGGAGAAGTACACGGTGGACAAGAGAGGCCGTCCCATCAACCAGACCTCCACGGAGGACCTGAAGCGCTTCTACAAACTCTCGGACTCAGAGGACGACGAGGACGAGGGGGACGCAGAGAGAAAGAAGGCGGCAGAGGGCAAGAAGAAGAAAAAAGTAAAGGAGAAGCTGGTGAAGGCGGATGAAGAGGGGAAGAAAGGGAAAGCAGCGCTGAGGAAGGGCGGGAAAGGAGAGCAGCTTGAACGAGGTGTCCGAGTTGTTGAAGAGGGTGAGTGTTCCTGTTTATATCCCCGTTTCCTTCACTTTCTCCGTTCCCCTGCGTATTCGTCTGTCCCTCCAAGGAAGCATCGGAAACCACGTTTCTTTAATGGCTTTTACTTCACATCCTAAAAACAGTGTGTTTTTTGTCATTTTTATCCATTGGTACCTTTTCCGATTTTTTTTGATGTTTTTTTTTTTTTTGTAGCGTTTTTTTTTTTATTATTTATTTTGTTGTCACTTTTATCCAAGTTTTTGTTGCAGTTTTTCTGATTTTTTTAGATGATTTCTTTCTTTTTTTTTTTTTTTTTTTAGCGTTTTTTTTGTCAGGTTTTTTTTCAAAGTTTTTTATGCCACATTTTCTGATGTTTTTGACGATTTTTTTCAACGTATTTTTTTTCCACTTTTATCCAAGTTTTTTTTGCACTTTTTCCGATTTTTTAGCGTTTTTTTTTTTTTCAAAGTTTTTTTATGCCACCTTTTCCAATGTTTTTGACGATTATTTTAGTGTTTTTTTTATTATTTATTTTGTTGTCACTTTTATCCAAGATTTTTTTTACGAAAAAAGTCATCAAAAACAACGGAAAAGGTGGCAAAAAAAACTTAAAAAAAAAAAACTTTATAAAAAAAAGAAAACTTTGAAAAAAGAAAATACGCTGAAAAAACAAGTCAAAAACATCGGGGGGGGGACAAAAAAGTGAGAACAAAAATTTCTGAAAAAAGTGCCAAAAACATCAGAAAAGGTGCCAAAAAAAACGTGAATAAAAGTGAAAATAATAGCTGAAAATAGTGCCAAAAAAAATCGGGAAAAGTGCCAAAAAAACGGAAAAAAATACGTTGAAAAAATTGTCAAAAACATCGGAAAAGGTGGCCAAAAAACTTTGGAAAAAAAACCACTAGAAAAATAGTCAAAAAAAAAAAAAAAGTGCCAAAAAAATGAAAAAAAA
Source organism: Sander lucioperca (assembly GCF_008315115.2). Taxonomy (NCBI): domain Eukaryota; kingdom Metazoa; phylum Chordata; class Actinopteri; order Perciformes; family Percidae; genus Sander; species Sander lucioperca. Next base: position 23,730,896 of record NC_050176.1, read on the forward strand.
ATACGTTGAAAAAATTGTCAAAAACATCAGAAAATGTGGCATAAAAACCTTTGAAAAAACAACGGAGAAAAAAAAGTTTGAAAAAAAAAAACGCTAAAAAATCTTGGATAAAAGTGACAACAAAATAAATTAAAAAAAACCTAAAAAACGTCAAAAACATTGGAAAAGGTGGCATAAAAACACTTGGAAAAAAAAAAACACAAAAAATCGTCAAAAATTTCTGAAAAAAGTGCCAAAAACATCAGAAAAGGTGCCAAAAAAAACTTGGACAAAAGTGAAAAAAGGTCAAAAAAGCAGCTGCTGTAATCTTTGAGTTGTCATCACATCTGTCATAAGGGCGCTGGTCTGAATCTCGTAGCCGTCGGAGTCTCAGACTCTCAGATCTCGCCAGGTTTCACTGTCGACGTTTCTGACCGTTGTATTATTTACCTCAGGGGACGAGGAGGAGGAGGAGGAGGAGGAGGAGGGGGAGAAGCAAACTGCGGAGCGGGACTACGTTGACCGTGGAGACAGCAGTGGGGAGGACGATGACGATGATGATGATGATGATGACGAGGAGGGGAGCGACGTGGCGAGCGGATCCGGCGCGGAGGAGTCCGGTCTGGATTCGGAGGAGGACAGCGACAGCGACAGCGAGCCAGATCTGGCCCGAGGGAAGGGAAACGTGGAGACGAGCTCGGACGAGGACGACGACGTGGACGTGGACGCCATCCTGAGGAAAGAGGAAGAGGAGATCGAACACGACTGGGGCGAGCTGGCCAAAGACGCTCCACGCAGCGACGAGGTAAGGAGGCGTCCCGGGGAAAGAGCAGTCGCGAAAACACGAACACGAACACATGCTTTAACCCTGGTGTTGTCCTCAGGGGCACATTTAATAATCTCAGAAATGTCTTTTCTTTTTGACGACTTCATTTTGATTACCCGAAAATAACACGGACGGACGATTCCACACAACGCGCTTCAGGAGATCGGATCTCTACTCTCATTGAATTTGGGGTGATTTGTCAAAATTTTGTAGCATTTTGAGCATTTCTCGATGAACGAAGAAGTAACCTTAGTGTACGTTGTCCAATTTGGCCGAAATTTCTCAGGATTGACAAGGAGTCCAGGTCTGAGGACACCTACAGGCCAAAATTGACTTGTGGTCATAGCGCCCCCCGCTGGCAACAGGAAATCAGCCTCATATGACAAACATCATCCGATTTACATGAAACTTATAATGTGTGGTCGACACGTGATACTGAGCCGCCCCCTATACTTTAACCACGCCCACTTATTCAGGCCACGCCCCCTTTTATAACATTTCAACCGTTTTAAGGTAGTCTTGTGTGAGGTGTCATTGAACTCAGCAAAGTTCCCTTTTCATTGGTCATGGTTTGGCCCGCCTCCTATGCTTAAGCCACGCCCCCTTTCATAACTTGAGACCTGTTTAAGGTAGGGCTGCCACCTCTTAGTCGATTAGTCGACTAATCGGTCGTTTTGGTCTTAGTCGACTAAGATTTCTTTAGTTGATGAGTCATTTTTTATCCTTATTCATGCTTAATTACTCATTTCCAAGAAACTTCTGAGCACATTTCTGGTAAACACAAGATTTAAAGTGGTGCTTTTGCAGGATTAATTGTGGAGAAACTCAGTTTTACAGATGGTTAATTAACTACATTTATATTGTGCTTTTCTAGTCTTAACCACCTCTCAAAGAGCACAGCTCTGTCGATTACATCAACTAATCCATTAATCGACAAAATCATATAAGTGTTAGTCGACTAAGAATTTCTTTAGTCGAGGACAGCCCTAGTTTAAGGTAGTCTTGTGTGAGGTATCGTTGAACTCAGCAGAGCGTTCCCTTTTCATTGGTGACATTTTGCAGTGAGGTGCGGCGGGAGGCGGCGGGAGCGGCGTCCGCCAGTAACCCTGACGCGCAAGGAGGTGTCGAGGGCCCGTCCAACGCCCCTTTAATTGATCATGAAATGCAAAAAGTGTAAAACGAGTAATGAGTTGGTGTTAGTGGTGTTTATACACACGGTAGGGTTGGGCGGTAATACGGTATACCGCGGGGTCTTAAAAATAGCAACGGTATCAGTTTCAATACCGTCATTAAAAAAAAATGCAATGCACTTATATAGGAGACAAGGATTAAATATTAAATATAATTTTGTAATTATGTGTGGTTGTCATCACGTGACAGTGTGGAGGAGAAAGTAGTTTTTTTGTAAGTTGTTGTTATATAATTATTGTTTCAGTATTAGTGTTTGGTATTCAGTTTCTGAACGGTGCACAAGCCAACAGTTTGGTGACGCCGTCTGAGCCTTACGTCATCATTTTTAATTAGCCACGGTAATACCGTATACCGCGGTAAAATAGGGAGGAGGTTTGACGGTATCAAAATTTGGATACCGCCCAACCCTAATACACGGTAGTGAAAAGAAGTGTAAAACGGCAAACAAAAAAGGACAAAAACATTGAACAAAAGGGACGAAAGCGTAGACAAGTGCACGGTCCAATGGAAGACAACACAAGGGTTAAAGGGATATTTCGGCTCTTTTAAGCTCCCAGGAGCTCTTAAAGGTATATTAAGTGAGGTCACTTTTTGTTCAGCGAATATCTCCTCATGGTCACCTAGCTTCCTATTTTTAGGGCTGCACGATTATGGCCAAAATGATAATCACGATTATTTTGATCAATATATTGATCACGATTAATTATCACGGTTATTTGTTGATTTTTAACCAAAACAAATTTTATTGTTACATAGGCTAATTATAACTGCTTTCACATCCATATGGTGCTACATTCCTGCATGTCACGCTAGTAAACACTAATAACACGTTACACAGCAGCTAACGTTAGCCTACCTTTAGCTACAGTAAACACTAAAAACACGTTACACAGCAGCTAACGTTAGCCTACCGTTAGCTACAGTAGTAAATACTAATAACACGTTACACAGCAGCTAACGTTAGCCTACCGTTAGCTAGTAAACACTAATAACATGTTACACAGCAGCTAATGTTAGCCTACCATTAGCTAGTAAACACTAATAACATGTTACACAGCAGCTAACGTTAGCCTACCATTAGCTAGTAAACGCTAATAACACGTTACACAGCAGCTAACGTTACCCTACCGTTAGCTAGTAAACACTAATAACACGTTACACAGCAGCTAACGTTAGCCTACCGTTAGCTACAGTCAACACTAATAACACGTTACACAGCAGCTAACGTTAGCCTACCGTTAGCTACAGTAAACACTAATAACACGTTACACTGCAGCTAACGTTAGCCTACCGTTAGCTACAGTAAATACTAATAACACGTTACACAGCAGCTAACGTTAGCCTACCGTTAGCTAGTAAACACTAATAACACGTTACACAGCAGCTAACGTTAGCCTACCATTAGCTACAGTAGTAACTGGATTAAACACGGCTAAAATGCTGACAGCTAAACGGTGTAGTGTGACTGTATTTCACTGTAGAGGATTAAAACAGCGGGACGTATAACAGTCTGCCGCTAAAGCTACAAGCTAACAGAGTCAAACTAGCCACTGGCCACTGCTGTTGTCTGAAAAACTACACAGACGGGACTAAATGTTGCGTTTACTGGTAAACTGGTAAACCTCGAGACGACTTATGACCGACTGCTATCTGTTGTGGAGTTTTCCTCCCGTTACTCTGTCCTCTGTGACCGTCTACATCTAAACTAAGCTGCGCGGTGCAGGGAACCACTCTGATTGGCTCGTGGAGGCACGTGATCAGAGAGTGGTTTACGGAGCATTCTATGAACTGAATGAAGCATTTTAAATATCGCTCGATCACGTGAATTTGATCGTGTGAAGCCGTGATCGTGATTAAAATTCGATTAATTGTGCAGCCCTAGTGTGCGCTGAAAGGAAATCCGGTCTTAATACACCAACAAAACAAACAAAAAAGGAGTTCAGGAGCCACAGGACATTATTTCAGCCAATCGACACGCACACGCGCTGCCAGAGTGCAGCAGACCAAAGAAAGGTGCGGTAACGGCAGTCCGCTCGTTGCTCCTACTACCAATATTAGATGCTCCGTTTCAACATTGTTGAAACTTGTTTGCAGGCTGAAAATCCCAGGGATTAAGCTACGAGCCGAGGATTAAAGACTGCTAGCCGAGGAAATTTATACAGTATAGACACTAGGGATGGAACGGTACACGGTGTTTCCCACACATAGACTATATTGTATTTTTTTTTTTTTAGCACCGTGCGCTCAGATCGTTAAAATAGGGCCCAAAAACTGAAAGGTTTTGCTGTCCATACTTTTAGATGATTATCTAAACTGCTAACTGTTGACAGAGAAATGTCAAAACTACAGCTCTGTCTGCAGAGTTTCCTGTAATCCCAGCGAGCTCCTCCAATCGGAGAACTAGTGCTGCCTGTTCGTAGCCTGAGGAGACAAACGCATTCTCCTAAAGTAATGCTCCTACTTTAGTATAAACACTAGGGGTGGAACGGTACACGGTGTTTCCCACACATAGACTATATTGTATTTGTTTTTTTAACACTATTTAAAACACGCAGCATTCGTTCAGCTGCATTTCCTTTCCCTACTCTCCTCCGTCTCTCTGTCACTCATGCATCTCTCTCTCTCTCTCTCACACACACACACACACACACACACACACACACACACACACACACACACACACACACTCAGCCCCTCGATCATCCCCTCGTGCACTCAGTGTCTGTCTCCATGAAAACACTGTCTATGGAGAAGACGGCTGGCGAAATTCACAAGTTCACGAAAGGTTGGTATCTCGTCACAATCGCACATTAAAAAGTGCTATAAACATATTTTATATTCTGAATACAACGTTGTCAGCGTGTTAATGCTGGAGTCCCGACCTGACTCTTAGCAAACAAGCGATTGCGCCAGCTTTAGGAAGTTAACTAGTCGCAAGTCTGCGGTAAAATACAGTTGGGTTGTCGAGGTCAAAACGCCATATGTAGCAGCTGTGAATCAAATAAACGTATTATAAATCATAAGTCATTTTTGTACTCTTACACTGAATTGCTTTCTAGTCGAGTTATAACCAGGTCTGATGTGTGGAGATCGGTGGAGATCCTTTAACTGTGTTTTCTGAACGTTTGTGTATCAGGTTTCTACCCGACTGGCCGTCTGCAACATGGACTGGGACCGGATGAAAGCCAAAGACCTGCTGGCTCTGTTCAACTCCTTCGTACCTAAAGGAGGAGCTGTGCTGTCTGTCAAGGTAAAGCAGATATTGGGCCCTATCCTGCACCCGGCGCAGCGCAAAGCCTGACACAAGTGTCTTTGCTAGTTTAAGACCGACGCGGTTGTCAATTTCCCATCCAGCGACCACGTCGTTTAAATAGCAAATGCACCTGCGCCCATCTTTGCGCCCATGGTGGTTTTACAGGGAGGTGTGTTCAGGTGCATTCTGGGCGTGCTGGTCTTACAGGGAGGTGTGTTCAGGTGCGTTCTGGGCGTGCTGGTCTTACAGGGAGGTGTGTTCAGGTTAGAGCTGTGGGTAAACGATTATTTATTAAACGATTAATCGGGCGATTATTTTATCGATTAGTCGACTAATTGGACGATTAATATAACGATTATTTTTCTGTTTCTGTTCTGTAATAAAAACCATAATGTATCTCAAATAAATACCAAAAAATTCTTAATATATTTTATTAAACAATTTTGCACAGCAAAACATCTTCTGCTTTACACAAAATAAAATAATTATTTTACTGTTATACAAAATGAAAGGCCAGCCTGTTTACTCTTTTACAGTACCAACATAACTCTCTTGTTCAAAAAAATCAAGTTGTAGTGCAAAAAAGAAAAACACTGCAGTGAACAGTACAGACATTCCTTGGATTGTTTAACACAACATAACAGTCCCAACATAAAACCTGATGCATAATCAAACTCACTCTCTTAACTGCTGTTCTGTAGGTTTACATGCTAATGCAGCTGTGCACTTTGGTGGTGCTAGGCTAACCAACGCATCTTAGCTCTCTGTGCAGTTTGTTCGTGCTAGGTTAGTAGCTAACGTTCACGTTAGCTAACGTTAGCTACTATAGATATCTGTGTTCTGCAGCCGTAAGCTAGCTACCATTCAAGCCAACATTAGATGATAACTAACGTTAGCTAAACACAGCTGCCTAGGCGCCAGTAGCTAGCTAACGTTAACGTTAGCTACTAACCTAGCACGAACAAACTGCACGGAGAGCTAAGATAGTTAGCTAGCACCACCTAAGTGCGCAGGCTACACAACACACTACACAGACATGAAATTAATTTAGCCAACGTTAGTACTTGGGACTTGAAGTATTCCCATACCCTCGATGATTAAGGGCGAGCTGTTTTTTTAGGACTTTTTCTTTTCATGGGGCTTTTTGCAGGGCTTTGTTGGGAATTCTGTGAGGAGGTTGCTGTTTCGTCCTCCATCCTACAATGTTTTGGTCTCCCACATGTGTGTGTGGCGAAGCGTCGACGCAAAAATACGACGTCGACGTAATTTTGACGTCGATGCGTCGACGTCGTCGATGCGTCGACGTCATCGACGCGTCGCTACAGGCCTAGTTCAGGTGCATTCTGGGTGTGCTGGTCTTACAGGGAGGTGTGTTCAGGTGCGTTCTGGGCGTGCTGGTCTTACAGGGAGGGGTGTTCAGGTGCATTCTGGGAGTATTGCTATCTTGAGGCAGCGGGAAGTGATGGCACCATTGACCAACAAAAACCTGGTCTAAAGTCAATAACGCAGCATTTCATTGTTATTTTAACAGAGCATTAGTAAAATGCTCCTAGGCTCGTGCACAGCGCGCACACTATGCTTGTTACACACACAGGGACGCACAGCAGCACACACACATGCAGAAGATTACAAATAAAAATATTACGGTGCAAATCCTCCATCATAACAGCAATGCTCCAAGGTCCAAACACGCCTGGCTTTTAAAGGGAATGGGAGATGATCTCTGATTGGTTGATTGCATGTTACGCCCAAAACACCCCTCTGATTAATGAAGACACTAAGTACAACCCTTTAGAACCATGCGCCCGGCGCACGGACACTTTTTTCCCGCCGTCAAACTAGCAAAAGTGGATTTGGACACGCCCTAAACACACCTGCACCAGGAGCTTCACGCCGTGCGCTCAGATCATTAAAATAGGACCCAAAAACTGAAAGGTTTTGCTGTCCATACTTTTAGATGATTATCTAAATGCTAACTGTTGACAGAGAAATGTCAAAACTACAGCTCTGTCTGCAGAGTTTCCTGTAATCCCAGCGAGCTCCTCCAATCGGAGAACTAGTGCTGCCTGCTGGTAGCCTGAGGAGACAAACGCATTCTCCTAAAGTAATGCTCCTACTTTACTTTATCCGTGTTTATTAACTCAGAGCAGTACGAGTTTCAGGTTTTTGTTGCGGCATAGTCGAGTCCGTTTTATTTATACAGCCCAATATTACAAATTTGCCTCAAGGGACAGTCTGCCAACAAACAACGCCCTCTGTCCTTTGACTCTAGGTGCAATCTACATCCACACTACTACGTTTTGGTTTAAAATCTTTTAAAAATTTAATGTGGTAGGGTGGGGTTTGCCGTCAGAGTGCCACATGTACCAAAATAGTTCTGTTTTTCAGTCTTTATTTTGGCAAAGGTGCAGCTACTCTCTTCTGTTCCTCTGCTGCCTGCATGTCGGAGCTTCGCGGGGGGCGGGCCGACACACACACACACGCACACACACACACACACACACACACACACACACACACACACACACACACACACACACACACACACACACACACGCACACACACACACGCACACACAAACACTGGCGCAGACGCCAGCCACCACGTCACTTCTGTTTACTGATAGCTATCGTTTACCTCAGGCTAATTAATTAGCTAGTAAGTGGTGATTTTTGGCAGCCAGCCTTCCAAAAGATAGAACAATGAAATTAAATGTTAACCGATCTTTAACCGTTGACCGACAAGCAGGAAACGGGAGTCTCAGTCCACCCGTCCGGGAGCCTCTGACACACTTTCCGCACTCCGTGTTCGCAGACAGCTGTGGGCTTGTGCCGGTTAATGTTCTGTGCATTGTCGGACACACGCAGCCACTTTTCCTGAAACCGCTTGCGAGACTGACACAAGTCCACAGCGGCGTGCGTCTCCACCGCCTCCACTTGCAGGTGGCTTGGAATGAAAGTCTCAGAGTTTCCGAGCCACTGAAACGGAGACGTTTGGAAAACACTGCCGCCCCCGTTTTGGTTTGAAGACTCTGGGGTTGCTTTGTAGTGGAGTTGTTTACGTTAGTATGGGCACGAACTAAACTGGGCCGTGTGATAAAGTGGGTCCCTTTTCAAACTGGCGAATGTCGTCTGTAAGAGAGATAACGAGCAGTGCATGCTGGGTGTTGTCTCAGATCTACCCGTCAGAGTTTGGGAAGGAGAGGCTGAAGGCGGAGCAGACCAAGGGACCGCTGGAGCTGAGAGCGCTGCCCGACGACTCGGAGGACGACACCGAGGAGGAGAAGTAAGTAACGCACACTCAACCGAACTCGCTATAAACACCTGGGATGTAGGTTAACGTCCCAGTTCACACAAATGACTACAACCTTTTTTAACTTAGCTTCTAAAGTATCCAGGTTAAAGTTTTCAGAACTTCAAACTTTTTTCAAATACGCCGCACTTTCGCCATATAAATTGCAGATTTCCGTGCAAAATATGCGGGTCTTGCATGATTTCATAATCCCCGCATTTTTGTTGCAAAAAAGTCACATATATCTTAGCAGGAAGTTCACATTTTAAAAACAAACGCAAACATGTTGATATAGTTGATGTAGGCGGGACTTGAATTCAGTATGTGAAATTAAGGGCGTTTTCACACATACCTCATTTGGACGCACCGATCCGACTTTTTCAGTCCTGATACCGATACCTTGCGAACAACAGACGGCTACTCTCTTGAGCATACGTTGTTCTGGTGTATCTCTCCCAGCTTAACAGACTGTTATGCTAACCGGCTAGCTAGCAGCTATGATCAGGGTTCATACGTTTAGTTGGAAACATAAAAAGACCCAGAAAGTTTTGGAAAAGTCATGGAATTGTTTGTTTTTTTAACACATAATAATATGTGATTAATAAATGTATTTCACGTCGTCTTAACCTCACCGTTATATTGAGGGTACGATATTACGACTCCCACTATCTAACCAACTAACCACATACATTATCATTAATTTTACTGTTAATCCTCTGAGGGTAAACTTTAACACAGATTTCTATTTTTATTGTATAATGCCGACTGACATTTTCAGGAACACAGTCATGGAAATTTGCCTGAAAAGTCATGAAAAAGTCATGAAAAGTCATGAAAAGTCATGAAAAAGTCATGAAAAAGTCATGAAAAGTCATAAAAAGTCATGAAAAAGTCATGAAAAGTCATAAAAAGTCATGAAAAAGTCATGAAAAGTCATGAAAAGTCATGAAAAAGTCATGGTTACAATTCGTATGAACCCTGTATAATGTTACCCAACATGCCGTTCGGCGGTGTAGCTACATTTGTAAATGTAAAATTATTAGTGTTATAAACTGTTTAAGACACAGATTGTTATGTGCTATGGTGTTTTATCCTTTTAAAGAAAGTTAGTTGTGGGTTATTAATTGTTGCGTTATAAAGTTACCATGAGTGAGAAGGGTACGCCGTTAACAGGGGTCCCGGTGCTGCGACGGAGGGAAGAAAAAATCCCCGATCTAGCTATTTTGTCACTATCGGGGCCGATATCTGATCTTAATATGGGATCGGTGCACCCCTACCTCAAACATCTGTGATCAAAGATGTTTTGGCGAGCAGTACGGTGTGACAATTTGCTCCGTTGAACCACTTTGTGCTGCGGGGTCTGTTAGACCCAAGGGGGCAACAGTTAAGTTATTAAATTCAGTGAAACACCCATAATTCAATCAAATTACTTCAAATTTATTTTAATAATTTAGAGCGTAGTATTAAACAACTACATTTATTTTCAGACCGTTTGATAAATAAAAAACATATTTTGACGGCAAAAGATTTCATTTGGGGTCAAAATGACCCCAGGACAACACGAAAGTGGGCGTGTGAACAACTTGACTGTTTAACTATTTGTGTGTGTGTGTGTGTGTGTGTGTGTTTCTGTCTGTGTGTGTGTGTGTGTCTGTCTGTCTGTCTGTCTGTCTGTCTGTCTGTCTGTCTGTCTGTGTGTGTGTGTCTCTGTCTGTCTGTCTGTCTGTGTGTTTGTCTGTGTGTGTCTGTGTGCATGTGTCTGTGTCTCTGTGTGTGTGTGTGTGTGTGTGTGTCTGTCTGTGTGTGTGTGTGTGTGTGTGTGTGTGTGTGTGTGCGTGTGTGTGTGCATGTGTCTGTGTGCGTGTGTGCGTGTGTCTGTCTGTCTGTCTGTCTGTGTGTGTGTGTGTGTGTGTGTGTGTGTGTGTGTGTGTGTGTGTGTATGTGTGTCTGTCTGTCTGTCTGTGTGTGTGTGTGTGTGTGTGTGTCTGTCTGTCTGTCTGTCTGTCTGTCTGTCTGTGTGTCTGTCTGTCTGTCTGTCTGTCTGTGTGTGTGTGTGTGTGTGTGTGTGTGTGTGTGTGTGTGTGTCTCTGTCTGTCTGTGTGTGTGTGTGTGTGTGTGTGTGTGTGTGTGTGTGTGTGTCTCCTCTCAGAGGCTACAGAGAGAGGATGCGTGACTACCAGTTCAAGCGGCTGAAGTACTTCTACGCCGTGGTGGAGTGCGACTCGGCCGACACCGCTGCCAAGATCTACCAGGAGTGTGACGGCTTCGAGTACGAGAGCAGCTGCTCCGTGCTCGACCTCCGGTGAGAGGAGAGAGAGCGTAGATCTAACCGTTGGCCGGCCCGTTAATCTAGAAAGGTAACGATTAAAACCTGCCATCGATTCTTTCTTCAACAGGTTTATTCCGGATGACGTCCAGTTTGAAGAGGAGCCAAAAGACGTGGCGACGGACGTGAATCTCTCGGACTACACGCCCAAACTGTTCACCTCGTCCGCAAACGCAACATCAAAGGTAAGAAGAGTTACTGCAACTTCAAAATTAATTAAAAAGTTCTTTTTAGTTGTCTTTAACCCTCCTGTTGTCTTCCTGTCGACCTGCAACTTTCATTTAGTCAACATTATTTTCTTTTCTTTTTTGACACTTTTGTGGCTTCCCCCGATGTTTCTGTCATTTCTTTTTTACATTTTCGTCATTTTTTTGAAATTTTTTTCACTTTTATGACATTTCGTCACTTTTTTGACATTTTGTCACTTTTTGAAATTTTTTTTAACTTTTTTGACATTTTTCACTTTTTTAACTTTTTTTAACTTTTTTAACTTTTTTTCCACTTTTATGACATTTCGTCACTTTTTTAACATTTTTGTCACTTTTTTAACATTTTTGTCACTTTTTTTAACATTTTTTTCACTTTTTTGGACATTTCGTCACTTTTTTACATTTTTAACATTTTTTTTCACTTTTTTAACATTTCTGTCACTTTTTTAACATTTTTGTCACTTTTTTGACATTTCTTCACTTTTTTGACATTTTGTCACTTTTTGAAATTTTTTTTAACATTTTTTTCACTTTTAGAATTTTTTTTTAACTTTTTTGACATTTGTCACTTTTTGGACATTTTTTGTCACTTTCTTAACTTTTTTTACACTTTTATGACATTTTTGTCACGTTTTTTAACATTTTTTTCACTTTTTTGGACATTTAGTCACTTTTTTTACATTTTTAACATTTTTTTTCACTTTTTTGATATTTCTGTCACTTTTTTGACTTTTTTTTAACTTTTTTAACTTTTTTTTCACTTTTTTGACTTTTTTTTCACTTTTTTGATATTTCTGTCACTTTTTTGACATTTGTCACTTTTTTGTCCCAAGTTTTTTTAGTTGTCTTTAACCCTCCTGTTGTCTTCCTGTCGACCTGCAACTTTTATTTTTTCTGAGTCAAAATTTTTTTCTTTTCTTTTTTTGACTCTTTTGTGGCTTTCCCCGATGTTTTTGTAATTTTTTTTTTTACATTTTCGTCACTTTTTGACATTTTTTTTTAAGTTTTTTGACATTTGTCACTTTTTTTTAAACTTTTTTTCACTTTTTTTAACATTCTTTTCACTTTTTTAACATTTCGTCACTTGTTGAAAATTTTTTCACTTTTTTGACATTTGTCACTTTTTTCAAAGTTCTTTTATCAATTGTTTTTTCTTCAAATGCTATAAACTTGACAAACACCCAAATTCAATGAAAGTAGTGAACTGATTATTTATTTAGCTTGTGAAGAGCGTTGTAGGGAACCATCCACGCATAATTTTTTGGATAATTTGTTTGAAAGAAACCCAAGTTTCTGATATAGAAACATTTTGACCCGAGGACAACAGGAGGGTTAGACAAACAGATTTTGTGTATCGTTAAAAGCCAGACAACAGGACTTTGGGACTGATGTGTGTGAGACTGTGTTGAACCAATCAGGTGCAGCTGACGTGGGACGAGACGGACAACGAGCGCGTGACCGCCCTGAACAGGAACTTCAACAAGGACGAGCTGCTGGCCATGGACTTCAACGCCTACCTGGCCTCCTCCAGCGAAGACGAAGAAGAGGAGGGTGAGGAAGGAAGGTTCGAGTTCGGGGAGCCGGAGAGTGGAGACGAAGACGCGACAGCAGAGGGTGAGACAGAAACATCCTCACCCACTACGTTTACATGCACGTATTACTAGGGATGTCCCATAGAGCTGTCAGAGAGTCAGTCTTCCTCTATTATACCGATATTCGAATTCCATTTGTTATTTTTTTAAATATTCAAATAATATTCTAACATTTAATGCTCATATGCAGTTATTAATTTGTACTGCACTACTCAGGCTTATGCATTGTCAATGCCACTGTAAGCATGTGGTTGTTGTTACACGTTCTGTCCACTAGAGGGACTTCCAACTTCAGCCTGGCCTTGAAGGGGACCTACGTCACGGCGCGTTGCATTTCTGGCACGCCGCTCTCTGTTTAAATTATATTTCACCACGAGCACACAGCGACAAACACAAATCAACAGCGAACTCTGTAATGAGACACGATCAAACAAGTGTAGTGAAGCGGTTCTGTTGTAAAGGCTAACGGTGCTCAGGTAGCACAATGACGCAATTTTTTACTATTCGAATTATATTAGACTTTCGGAATCTTTTGCCACAAGTCCGAGTCAAGTCTCAAGTCTCTGGCCATCTGATCTGTCTCTAACACTGTATTGTTAAATCTTATAAATTCATAGCATGTCCTGTAGCTACCATCCATACAGTACAGTATCATAGCATGTCCTGTAGCTACCATACAGTCCAGTATCATAGCATGTCCTGTAGCTACCATCCATACAGTCCAGTATCATAGCATGTCCTGTAGCTACCATCCATACAGTCCAGTATCATAGCATGTCCTGTAGCATCCATACAGTCCAGTATCATAGCATGTCCTGTAGCTACATCCTACGTCCAGTATCATAGCATGTCCTGTAGCATCCATACAGTCCAGTATCATAGCATGTCCTGTAGCTACCATCCATACAGTCCAGTATCATAGCATGTCCTGTAGATCCATACAGTCCAGTATCATGCAGTCTGTAGCTACCATCCATACAGTCCAGTATCATAGCATGTCCGGTAGCTACCATCCATACAGTCCAGTATCATAGCATGTCCTGTAGCATCCATACAGTCCAGTATCATAGCATGTCCTGTAGCATCCATACAGTCCAGTATCATAGCATGTCCTGTAGCATCCATACAGTCCAGTATCATAGCATGTCCTGTAGCTACCATCCATACAGTCCAGTATCATAGCATGTCCTGTAGCTACCATCCATACAGTCCAGTATCATAGCATGTCCTGTAGCTACCATCCATACAGTCCAGTATCATAGCATGTCCTGTAGCTACCATCCATACAGTACAGTATCATAGCATGTCCTGTAGCTACCATACAGTCCAGTATCATAGCATGTCCTGTAGCTACCATACAGTACAGTATCATAGCATGTCCTGTAGCTACCATACAGTCCAGTATCATAGCATGTCCTGTAGCTACCATACAGTCCAGTATCATAGCATGTCCTGTAGCATCCATACAGTCCAGTATCATAGCATGTCCTGTAGCTACCATCCATACAGTCCAGTATTAAAATCAGCTGCAGGATAACTTTATGGGATCTACTGCAATGCAATCTGAAGAAACACAAATTAAGAACTCTGTTTCAGTTTCATAACTGTATTTTTCAACATTTCGGTATCTGCACCAAAGAATACATGTTTGTCTGTGTTACTAACTGTCTGTAAAGCCCAACCTCATCATGCATTACATTTGTCAGTGTTCAGAGTTTGAGGGAAACATCTGTATTGAAAGTTAATACACCAGCCATGGTGCAAACATGTGGGAACTGATACTTTCCGTATTGCTATTTAACAACAACCTGGTGAAATATTAACCTAAGTCTGTCACATCATATGGATCCAACTATAAATATACAATGTGCCTGTTCCCAGCATTAGCACAACACTTAGCGATGGTTAGCTTGTTACTTGTGACGATATAGGCTAAATGTAACGAGTAACTGACCTATGTGGGTGCGTTTTGAGATGCCTGATGAAGTTCTACGTTGTTGATCCAGCATCATTTATCTTGGTGCCACACACCTTGCATGTAGCTGTTCTCTTACTGCCACTGTTTACCAAGTTATTGAAAGCAAAACTAATGACAAAAGGCACAACTCCGGGAGGACTTGGTGTCGCCATCGTCAATCCATTTATTGATATGTGAGCGTGCGCACATAATGCATAACGTATGCATTACGTTGCACATTATGGCAAAGGGCAGTGGACAGGCTAGCCTCGTGAGACCGTCCTGATCTCTCAAGCTCCAGTTTTCCACTCGCAGATCAGTTGATGAGATGAGCGTAGCTATCACGCAAGTTTTATCCAAATTAGAAAGTATTCCTTCTGTGAAAGAAGAGCAAAAAACGGCACTGGAGGCTTTTATCAGAGGAAAAGATGTTTTTGATCTACTCCCGACTGGTTTCGGCAAGAGTTTGATATATTGTTGATCTGATTGGTTGATTTGGCCCGTCTATCACCAACATAGGTGGTGATAGACGGATGGTTTATCCAATCAGCTAACCAGGATTTTCGCCCCTTCCCAAAAGTTCTCCAACGGAAAGTTCCCAGATGGATATAACGAGCAAATGGGAAGAAATCCATCTGGAGTCAGGTTAGGGACATGAGGCTCGTCATACGTTTCTCCAACGTATATGCGCCAATAACAGAAAATAGAAATTTATGAATGAATTTAGATTTAAAAAGCAATAATTGCATGAAAACATGTTGTTGACGAGTCTCGAAGCTCGAGTCCGAGTCAAGTCTGAAGTCAGCTGTTTGTGCGACTTAAGTGCGACTCAAGTCCCCATCTCTGGTGTGAACACAGTGTCTCTCACACACAAACACACACACACACACACACACACTGTGAACACAGAGTCCCTCTTTCATTCCTTGCACCAGCTTCTAGAAAAGGTCGCCTCATATCCACAAAACCTGTTGATATCCAAGTCTTTGATGATGTTTAAAAGTATCTGTGTTTCTCCTTCTTATCGGGTCTGCAGCCCTGCAAACTGTCGGCCGGTTGGTTTGTCTCCAGTAACCATAGCAACGCACAGAGCTGACCGTAAGCCGCAAACTGTCCCAAACTGCTGTAAAACCCCCGATTGAGAAGCAGATTCTGAATGTGCTGTATACATGTCCAAAGAATGCCTCTAAAACCTGAATAATACCAGAATATCACACACGTCTTAATCTGAAAAAAAGGCTAAATTCAGACAAAATCCTTATTCTGAATATCCAAACAGAATATGCTGTTTACATGACCCCCGTATCAAATTGGGATGCATGTAAATGTACACCATTGATTTATTCTTTGACGTCTTTTGTTGTGTGTTGTAGCCAAACGGCCGGCTGAGTCCGTCGTCGTGGAGGCGGAGAAGAAACCCCAGAAGGAGGAAGAGAAGAGAAGTAAAAAGAAGAGAAGCGATGTGCAGATCTCAAAGTACAGAGAGCTGCTGAAAGGAATCCAGGACAAAGAGACGAAGCTGCACGAAGACAGAGACATGGAGATGGAGATCACCTGGGTGCCAGGTACGAGGAGACAGCTAGCTAGACTATCTGTCCAATCTGAGTTTTCTGTTGCACGACTAAAACTACTTTTGAATGTATACATGTTCCACCAAAACAAGTTCCTTCCTGAGACTATTTAGCAGAGGCACCGTGGCTCCGTCCGGAGCTTAGCCCCGCCCAAGATGATTGTGATTGGTTTAACCCTTGTGTTGTCCTGGGGTCCAATTTGACCCGTTTTCAAATGTTTTTATATCCGAAATATGGGTTTCTTTTATCCAAATTGCCCAAATATAACTTGGATGCATATGTGCATTGTATGGAAGCCATACAACGTTCTTTAATTTTATTAAAAAAATTAAAGCTGCAAGCAGCGTTGGACGGGCCCTCGCTCCTCTGTGCACGTCGGGGTTACTGGCGGATGCTGCTCCTTGCATTAGTGCGGCACAAAGACACTGCAAATCGTCACCAATGAAAAGGGAACTCCCTGCTGACTTCAATGATACTTCACACAGGACACAGTTCATTAGCTGTGAAAGGGGGGCATGGCTAAAGCATGACCAAAAGTCAATATTGGCCTGTAGATGTCCTCAGGCCTGGACCCTTGTTGATTGTGGGAAATTTCAAGCAGATTTGACAATGTACACTCAAGTTACAGCCACTTTCTAGTTCATCGCTAAACACTCAAAATGGCCGCCACGCCCACACCGTTTGACGAAAAGTTTTTCTTTTAACAACTTTTCATCTTTAACATCTTAAGATGGTACAGACCAAATTTGAAGTTGATCGGATGAACTCTATAGGAGGAGTTCGTTAAAGTACGACATGTGGAAATGGCCAAAATCGCACTAATTTCGAACTTTCAATTCAAAATGGCGGACTTCCTGTTGAGTTTAGGGTATGGCTTCAATGACGTTTTCTGTGCGGCTTGACAAACATTGCAGGGGCTCAATTTTTTTAACATTGTAGGGGGCGCTAGCGAGCCATTTTTGCGCGCCTATTCCCGAAACCCTTAAAATACGTACATTTTTACCAGACTTGATGCGACCGCCAATTTTGGTGAGTTTTTGAATATGTTAAGCCCCTCAAAAAGCCAATTCATTTGCCGGGAAAAAGAATAATAATTCCTTCAGTTCCAATAGGGCCTTCGTGGCCGTCGGAGCTCGGGCCCTAAAAATGTGTAAAGGGTTTTAAAACAGTATCCTGACTAAACTTTAACATAAACCAGTCTGTGATCATTCACTCATCATCCTCTGACTTTAACTATTAGTCAAAATAATTCATAATTTCTGCTTTCTTTAGTTTTTACTCAAAACGTAGGTATAATGTCATTTAAATTAGGTTTGTTTACCATGAATTTAAAAAAAAAAAGACAACAGGAGGGTTAGAGAAATGCCAATAAACCAGAGCATGTTTCTCGTTTATTGGTGTTTCTTACCCCCTCACCCCCATCGGTGCCTTCCAGGCAGCGCTCACAACCCGAACCTCCTATGGCGCCATTTTGATGCTAACAAGCCATCACCTCCCGTTAGCATCCCATTGACTGCCATTCATTTTGACGTCACTTTGACAGAGAATAACTTTACATCTGAAGAGTTTAAAGACTCTATTTGTCCGTTGTTTATTTCTAAAGAAACACGACAATGTATAAAAGGCTCCATTACCTTGTACCTCACGTTATGGCTCCGTAGCAGACGTTTTTATAAAAATAGGCTAACGATTGGGTCATAACCACGAGACTTACTGTCTCATAGTAGAGGAATTACCGTATAGTACAGGAGAAGCTCTCAGGCAGTTTGGACTTCCATTAGCTGTTTAAGTTTAATTACTAATGTTAACTATCATTTTAGTGATCAATAATTAGCCTGTGTCTATGTTATCTCCTTACATATACCTACGCTCTCCGTCTCTGCTAGATTGGGAATGATTGAGATTTCTCTTGGCACAGCTACCAGAAGACTTCCAACTTTCAGACAGGTTGCTCACGTCACATCTACGTCTTCAAGCTCAGTTGGAGGCTGCTCAGTAACGCTCAGCCATCACCGGAACTCCGTCCAGAGACACGGGATCTGGTGGTCCATTATATATACTGCCTATGGGTTAAGGTTAGGGTTAGGTGCCTTGAAGGCAGCGGTCGCAGCGCTGCCTGGAAGGAGCAGTTGGGGGCAAAAAACACCATCGAGCACGTTTCTCTCGCATCCCAGAGCGCTGTTTGGACTAGGTAGATCTTCCTCCGCAGCGCTGTGGAGGAAGGTCTGGCGATGCGAGACTACCTTTCGATCAACCCTATTGTCTATTGTTGTGTGGGTTCTGAAAGCTCCCCCGGTTAGCAGTTTGAGCTGTATTCATTGTTATGAAACGTGCGTGTGATCTGTCTGCAGGGCTGAAGGAGACGACGGAGCAGCTGGTGAAGAAGAAGCTGGAGGGCAAGGACCAGCTGACGCCGTGGGAGGACTTCTTACAGAAGAAGAAAGACCGCAAGAAGCAGAAGAAATCGCAAAGAAAAGAGGTGAGATGGACGAACACAAACGCCACCCCACGGTGTATTCATTCACACGGATGGTTCCGTGTTCGCGTTAACGACAGTTAACGATCACTATACTTTCGTTGCATTTTGAGTTGTTTTATTCAATTTTATAGCGTTTAAAAAAAAAAAAATTAAACGGTTTCTAAACAGTATTCGGACTCAACTTTGACATACACGAGTCTGTGATTATCCATCAACATACATTCCTCTAATATTAGTCAAATAAGTCATAGTTTCAGCTTTTTTGACCTAAACATCTAACCTGACTCCGCCTAATGGATTTCTTCCCATTTGCTCGTTATATCCATCTGGGAACTTTCCGTTGGAGAACTTTTGGGAAGGGGCGAAAATCCTGGTTAGCTGATTGGGTAAACCATCTGTCTATCACCACCTATGTTGGTGATAGACGGGCCAAATCAACCAATCAGATCAACGATATATCAAACTCTTGCCGAAACCAGTCGGGAGAAGAGCAACAACATCTTTTCCTCTGAGAAAAGCCTCCAGTGCCGTTGTTTGCTCTTCTTTCACAGAAGGAATACTTTCTAATTCGTGATAGCTACGCTCGTGATGGCGTGATATCTACGCTCATCTCGTCCGTGGAAACCGCCAGTCGCTTCTCGTTGCGGCACACCTAAACCCGCCTCAAAACCAACGCTGATTGTTCGTTTTTGTCACTTTTTCCGAAGTTCTTGTCACTTTTTCTGACGTTTTTTGTCACTTTTTCTGAGATTTATGGGCCACTTCTTTTTCTATGATGGCTGAGGAACTTTTTCGGGACTTCTTTAGGACTTCATGTCGACCAAACTGTACGTGAGAAAGACTGTATGACACATGCAATAATACAGTCAAAGATATTTGACTTTTTCAATTAAATAAACACACGGCAATAAACTAAACATGTCTGGCCCTGGATGTGATTCTTATTTTCCAGCGTGGCCCTCTGGGAAATGAAGTTTGACACCCCTGCCATAGAGAGTAGTGACAGGGTGAAAACTTTCACCCAGGAGACCGGGGATCGTGTCCCGCGTGTAACGTTTCCTAAACCCAACCGTCTCTTTCTTCTTGCGATAACACGCCAAGTGGCGTGTATGTTTACGTCCGCTGTGTACAGCGTAGACATACACGCGGATAGCTCAAAATGTGTACATACAACACGCCACTTGGCTTAAGAAAGTGGGCGTGTACGTCTACGCAAAGTCATGATGCCATGTTGCATTTTTTTAAAGTTGAGTCTCCCCCTGAATGTTGCCTCTGTGGTTTTCTCAATCCATTTTCTGT
>NC_050176.1:23755869-23760869 GCF_008315115.2 Sander lucioperca
GTGTGTGTATTAGTGTATGTGTGTGTGTTTGTGTATTAGTGTGTGTGTGTGTGTGTGTATTAGTGTTTGTGTGTGTATTAGTGTGTGTGTGTGTTAGTGTGTATTAGTGTGTGTGTGCGTGTTAGTGTGTGTGTGTATTAGTGTGTGTGTGTGCGTGTTAGTGTGTGTGTGTATTAGTGTATGTGTGTGTGTGTGTGTGTGTTAGTGTTTGTGTGTGTGTGTGTATTAGTGTGTGTGTGTGTGTATTAGTGTATGTGTGTGTATTAGTGTATGTGTGTGTGTGTATTAGTGTATGTGTGTGTGTGTATTAGTGTGTGTGTGTGTGTGTATTAGTGTATGTGTGTGTGTGTGTGTGTGTATTAGTGTATGTGTGTGTGTGTGTGTGTGTGTATTAGTGTATGTGTGTGTATTAGTGTGTGTGTATTAGTGTGTGTGTGTGTGTGTGTGTGTGTGTGTGTGTGTGTTAGTGTGTGTATTTGTGTGTTAGTGTGTGTGTGTTAGTGTGTGTGTGTATGTGTGTGTGTGTGTGTGTGTTATAATATCTAGTCTCATATCATGATATCGATATATTGCCCAGCTCTATCTGTACGCATTTTGAGCTATCCGTAAACATACGTATACGTATATACGTAAACACACACGTGAGAACGTCACACACGTGTAAAAAAGGTTGGGTTCAGGGAAAGGAACATTGGGGAAGGCTTTATTAAAATAATAATAATAATATAAACCTGGTGGGTGTTGACGGACGGCGGAGCACGCAGCCGGTCCGCAGACGGAGTAAGCCTGCTTGCAGTCAGCTGCCTACTGGACATATGTCACATACTATTTGATGAAAGTGATGCTTTTGAAAACATATTTCTGACAATAAATGAAAGATTTTTGAAATGGCATGTCTATTTCCTCTCGGCGGAGCTGAGATAAGAACAATCGGGGTGTGTGTGTGTGTGTGTGTGTGTGTGTGTGTGTGTGTTAGGGCGCTGACACACCGGGCCGATAATCGGCCGTCGGACCGTCTGGTGAGGTCGGTGACTCGAGTCTGTTGGTGTGTTCGTGCCGTCGGCCGTCCGAGGAGCCGTCGGCCTTCATTTGGGCCGACCTGACATGTTCAGTCGGAGACGGGGCAGTCGGGACTCACCCGGAAATGGCGAGCGGATGAGCCGCTCAAAATCTGACGAAAATCTTTTAAACTGACCTTTGTTGATCTGAAATGAAGACAGATTCAGAAACTGCACGGCCTATTTCTCTCTTCAAATGTTTTCAGAAACACGTTTCGGTGAACTATTTTAGTCCAATATGAGATCGTATTCTGAACGAGCCGCCATGACAGTCTGGCTGTGAATTTCTGGAGAAAAAAGACCCACATGACGCGTTCGTCCAATCAGCTGCCGGTTTTCATTTTCTGGGAAACAATACAGAGCAGCGCCGCCTGCTGCTATGGAGACGTGTTACGTTTCGCGCACGTGCAGAACGTACGCTCAAGTCGGCGTCGCCTCAGTGTGTTTTGAGGCATTTTTTTGGACCTCAGGGACCCGACTGATCAGTTCGACTGGCTTTACTGCCGACGGTCGGCCCGTCTGGTTGGTGTGTAAGCACCTTTAGTGTGTGTGTGTGTGTGTATGTACGTGTGGTAGTAAAGAGAGAGAATGGGAGAAGGAAGTTTGTGTGAGGTGGACCTGGTCACCACAGACCCAGATTAACCTGGTCACCACAGAACAATTAACAATTTCATTTCTGGCGTTCAGCGGTTCTTCTATTGGAGTACAGACAGTCTGCGTGCTTCAACCTCTCCTTCATCTCTAGCAGAAAACCAACGATGTTTGTCCAAAAATCATAGTTCAGCTGCTTTCAAAATGAAGAAAAAAGTAGCACATCTCAAGTTCCTAAAGTTAAGGAGGACAAAAGATAAAATACTGACAGTACTGCCTCTTCCATGTTGCTTACTTTTGGCATTTCTTTTGCATTAATAACCAGAAACAGCTCTGAAGTCGCTAGCGCTAAACCCACCAGACTCCATTAAAAAAAACAATACTTTTAGCGTGTATACAGCCAACATATTTTCACATGTAAATCACTAAACTATGTGTTTATTTCAACCAAAACTAGAGTTGTGATGGTTGGAACAGTGGAAAAGACCACCCAAAAACGCCTTTTCATAGTTTTATTTTGTTTCTGTCGGCTCTGAATGAAGTGTATTTTAAGATGCTAAAATTGCTCTTTGTTTACATGGAGTCTGGTGGGTTTAGCGAATGCAAGTTCTTCTGTTGGAGTGCAGACAGTCTGCGTGCTATTCTAGCTGGAGGATATGTTTTCGTTGGATTATTTCAGCGCAGTAACTTCTCCTAAAAAACCAACAATGTTTGTCCAAAAATCATAGTTCAGCTGCATCGTTTAATTCCCCGAAAAAAATACTTTTAATGATGCATTTATCTGAAGAACAGACAGCTTCCTCTCAAAATGAAGAAAAGGCAAGGCGGCTTTATTTGTAACGCACATTTCAGCAACAGGGCAACTCAAAGTGCTTTACATTAAACATTAAAGAGCAGTTTTAAAAACTATTAAAAGAAAAATACGAGAATAAAAATTACAGTGCAGTATAAGAAATGAATTATAGAGGATGGATACCCGAACCGAGCCCGGTGGGAACAGGCGGTACCCGGCTGGGCCGGGCCGGGTTCAGACAGATATTTAGAAATGATGTTGGGGTTCTGGTCGGGCTCGGTTACATCAGCGCGATAAGGCATTGAACATTTTACGTTTAAAACAGCTGATTATGTAGGTCAGGTGCGCGTCTGTGTTAACGTGAGCTTGTTCCCCGTGTGAGCTGATGACCTCATCTGTTGACATTTCTGAATGGCTTCCTACACACGCTTCATAAAAGATTTCACACAAACAAACGTACACGTGTCATTAGTATGAGAAAGAAATGAGATTTTAACTGTCGGGCTCGGACAGAAAAATGTGGCCTGATCTGCACACTAACACACACACACACACACACACACAGAAAGAGACACACACACACACACACACACACACACACACACACACACACACACACACACACACACACACAGAAAGAGAGACACACACACACACACACACACACACACACAGAAAGAGAGACACACACACACACACACACACACACACACACAGAAAGAGAGAGACACACACACACACACAGAAAGAGAGACACACACACACACACACACACACACACGAGACACAGATTTAAGCAGGAGGAATCATTGGTTAGATCAGCAACGTGGAATCAGAGGCACTTCATCAGCTGCTGTTAGAAATGTCTCTTCTCTACAAGCACTACTGTCGGTACACGATCCGTTCTGCACATGCGCAAAATGTTCGCGCATGCGCTGTTGTACGAGGATTTACAACACTGCACGATCTGTTCCACTCTTCCGGTCGACAGCCAAGCTAACGTTAGTTTAGCTAATTCGGCTAACCGCTCGCTGATTGTAGCGGTCTGCCGTTAGCCTCCACAGGCAAGCTAACGTCAGTTTAGCTAACAGCTAATTCGGCTAACTGCTAGCTGAGACAGCATGTAATAACTTTAAAAGACCCTCAAAATAAAACGTGAAAATAACCGTTAACATATATAACAGCTGTTACGTCAGTTCTACTTTACTTGTGCTCATTTAAAATACAATCACTCAATACTTGTCTTTATTGTTATTACTGTGAAGTCTTAATTTAGCTGTAGCTGCTTTTCCCATTACGTTTGAGTTAACGTTATTTTAGACTGAATCTAGCTGTCAGCTAGCGGTTAGCCGAATTAGCTGTTAGCTAAACTAACGTTAGCTTCCCGGAGGAGGCTAGCCATAGGCTAGCGTGGAACAGATCGTGCAGGTCGTATCCTCGGTAAAACAGTATTATCTTGCACATGTGCAGAACGGATCGTGCAGGCAGAACGGATCGTGTACCGACAGCTACCTGTAAGAGCCAAAGCTAACTAATGGCCATTTTGAGTTTTTTTGTATTTACTAATGTTTAAGTTTCTATATTATTATAGTTATTTGACGTTGACGTACATTGTATTCAACTATGAGCGTTGTTACAGATCTAATTTACTCTAGTTCTATGTTCGAGCTACTGCCCCCCCCCCCGGGGGCCCTTTTGTTTTGCTGGAGGATGAGTGTTTTTGGGTCAGCGGTAGCTGCGGGGCAAAATGGTTTTCTGACCGTAAAAAGTAATGAAACGTCTGTAACGAATGAGTAATGTAACAAGGTCGGAAAGTTAGACCAGCAAGTTGGACGTTTTCAATGTGGATTTCTGTCTGAGAAGCTCGGGGAAATGTTTGGATGAAAACGGAGGACCTTGGCTGTACAGGAAAGTTTGCTAATAAAGTCACAAAACGCAACGCAGTGATGTTTATTCTCTGAGTACCTGTCTGCAAACTTAACTAGAGGATTGGAAATAAAGAAGTAGTCAAGACTAATTGTGTCTACCGCTGACAGAAGTGGATTTAATACAAGATGCAGTTTTGCCACTACGCTACCAGCTAAAGTACAGCAGCATTAGTTTAGTGGCACATGTCTGTAGCCCCTTTCAGACGTGGAACCTGGGTAACAACCTGGATCCTACGTTCCTGTGTGTTTGTGTGTAAGTGTCTGATGGGAACAACAATCTTTAAACTGGTCCAGTGTTAAGCGTTAACGCTGTAACCAGCAGCCACAGACCAGGCTGCAATGTAACGCTACGGGGCAAATGTTCAGCGTCAATTTGGTCCACTAAAAGTTCTGTTGTTGCCGCTGACAGACTCAGATTATTATTCTAAGTGTCTGACAACATTATGGGATGGATCCCTACAGAGATAGACCTTTTAGTTAACGAGTAAGATCCTTTTAGTTTAACATAAACCAGCCCTGAAATAACCACCACCAAACTACACCAGACTCCATGTAAATAATCAGGACTTTTAGCGTGTATAGAGCCAGCATATTTCCACCAGACTCCATGTAAATAATCAGGACTTTTAG
>NC_050176.1:23765869-23768369 GCF_008315115.2 Sander lucioperca
AAAGAGACTTCAGATACAGTATTAGGGGACCACTAAGGTCTATATAAAGAGACTTCAGATACAGTATTAGGGGACCACTAAGGTCTATATAAAGAGACTTCAGATACAGTATTAGGGGACCACTAAGGTCTATATAAAGAGACTTCAGATACAGTATTAGGGGACCACTAAGGTCTATATAAAAGAGACTTCAGATACAGTATTAGGGGACCACTAAGGTCTATATAAAAGCACCAACGAGCACCGTGTCATGGGACCTTTAAGAGAACTGATATTCAGCCCATTATTTTTACAGTCTATGCGTAAATGTTCTTAGTTACTTTCCACCTCAGTGAAGAAGTTAATGGTCACACATCTCACCGGCCTGCTCCAGAGCTGCGGGGATGGCGACCGCCGGTCCAATCCCCATCAGATCCGGGGGGACCCCCACCACCGCACTGGCCCTCAGGACTCCCAGGACAGGCAGACCCAGAACCTCGACCGCAGACCTGCGGCCAATCAGCACGGCCGCTGCTCCGTCACTCACCTGGCTGGAGTTCCCTGTGTGTGTGTGTGTGTGTGTGTGTGTGTGTATGTGTGTGAGAGAGAGTTTTTATGTGTGTGTGTGAGATGAAAGAGAACAAAATATCATATTTATACTTGTACTTACTACTTGCCCAAAAGCCATATCGCGCTAACGATTATAGTTTGTTGACGTTGCCAAAGCAACGTTGGAGACCTTTTTTATACACTTTTCTTTAACTCAGTGACGGATGTAGCCTGGCTAAACCCTGATGAACATCCGGTAAATTTGAGATTTGCTCTGCAGGTCAGTCTGGTCAGGAGCCCATTCAAGCCCATTTCCAATGTCCCCGAAATCGAGGCACCAATCACAACTGTTGAGGCGGGCTCTACACCAATCACAACCGTTGAGGCGGGCTCTACACCAATCACAACCGTTGAGGCGGGCTCTACACCAATCACAACCGTTGAGGCGGGCTCTACACCAATCACAACCGTTGAGGCGGGCTCTACACCAATCACAACCGTTGAGGCGGGCTCTACACCAATCACAACCGCTGAGGCGGGCTCTACACCAATCACAACCGTTGAGGCGGGCTCTACACCAATCACAACCGTTGAGGCGGGCTCTACACCACCTCTGTCAGCTAAATCACTAAGTTAGTAGTAGGGTATACAGGGGAGTTGCATTTGAAGTGGTTTGGGGTCCTTCTGTAAGTAATTTTGGGGTACAATTTGGTTTTGATGAATTCTACAAGCAGCGATACCACAGGCCAAGTAATCGGCCGTTCCAAACAGGCACATTTTCAACACCCCACATCACCACATACCCTTCACCATACCCCCACATCACCACATACCCTTCACCATACCCCCACATCATCACATACCCTTCACCATACCCCCACATCATCACATACCCTTCACCATACCCCCACATCATCACATACCCTTCACCATACCCCACATCATCACATACCCTTCACCATACCCCCACATCATCAAATACCCTTCATCATACCCCCACATCATCACATACCCTTCACCATACCCCACATCATCACATACCCTTCACCATACCCCACATCATCACATACCCTTCACCATACCCCCACATCATCACATTGGCATGGTTGTATGTCAGTTAGCCTAATAGCTGGTTAGATTTGCATTGAGAGATGATCTTATGGAAAGTACCCCATGCCAATCTCTAGGTATGGTGAAGGGTATGTGATGATGTGGGGGTATGGTGAAGGGTATGTGATGATGTGGGGGTATTTTAATTCCAAAGGCATTCCAAATTAGAAAGTTGTAATCGGTGCGTCTCTAGAAGCGATTAATCGCTCAGCCCGACTCCGTTACAGTAGCGTGACTAACGTGTAATCCGTTACTTTCCCAGCTGAGAGGTGTAACAGCTGACCTGCCGTGGTGCTTCCGTCGGGCTTGAAGGCCGGCCGGAGTTTCCCCAGACCGGCCAGCGTCGTGCCCGCTCTGACGCCGTCGTCTCGGTCCACGGTCACCTGCCGCTCGCTACCGTCGGCGTCCACAAACCGGGTGCTGACGGGAACGATCTCCCGCTGAAACGCGCCCGTGTCCTGCGCCCGCGCCGCTCTGTCAAGAGAGGGGGGGGGGTTAAAGATAGTGTTGTAAGGTAACAAAGTACAATGACTTCGTTACTGTACTTAAGTAGAATTTTCATGTATCTGTACTTTACTTTGTTATTTATATTTCTGGAAACTTTCACTTTTACTTCACTACATTTCCCCTCAGCGTCTTTGTTACTCGTTACTTGTTACTTGCAAGAAATGCTTTTGGTACGTCGGAGTCAAAGATTCTTCGTTAAAAAAATAAAATAATGTCAGATACTTTAAGACTTTTATTCAAGTAATATCGTTAAAGGGGTTTTCTGGTACCATACTTGTACTTTTACTCAAGTATTGCTTCCAAGTACTTTATACAAGACAGGTTAAAGATGTCGGAGCTTTAAAGGGTCCTTATT
>NC_050176.1:23773369-23780869 GCF_008315115.2 Sander lucioperca
GGGTGGAGACGTGTTAACATTTTCAAGTTTTTTATTTCAATTTGTTTAAAATCTGCGGAAAACCTGAGTCATTCTGCACCCGTTTCTGCGTGAGCCCAGTTATAAAGTGTATTAAAGGGGAACTATGCAGTTTTTTAAGCTCAGGAAGTATGGCGTGATATCAGGTCTCGTGATGTAACGAATTGCTTCACGGCACTGCACACATACGCCCGTCCAGGAACCGGCTGGCTATAAGAACGAGGTAGCGATGGAGTTTTTCACACTACCGTCACGGCTGAGCCGGCAAACAAGAAGCAGAAAGCGTTGAAAGCATTGTCGGAGGAACAGAGGAAGAGGAAACGGCAGACTGACCGAGAGAGGAGACAGACACGAGGAAACATAGGAGCTGCGTTTTCAGAATGGGGAGAAATGACAAACTTTTACACCGTTTAGCTGTCAGCGTTTTAACCGTGTTAGCTGCTAGCTAACGGCAGGCTAACGTTACCTGCCGTCGAGTGTAGTGTTAACTAGCGTGACATGCGGTGATTTTTC
This sequence comes from Sander lucioperca, assembly GCF_008315115.2. Taxonomy (NCBI): domain Eukaryota; kingdom Metazoa; phylum Chordata; class Actinopteri; order Perciformes; family Percidae; genus Sander; species Sander lucioperca. Next base: position 23,773,901 of record NC_050176.1, read on the forward strand.
AGTTGCCTCTAACGTCCGTTTCGGAGCATCAGAGAGAAGGTATGTATGAGAGGAGGCCCCGCTGTTAACTGCATAATGACTAGGGCTGAACGATTAATTGCATTTGCGATAATATCGCGATATGTTAAAACGCGATTTCCTAATCGCAAAGGCTGCGATTTGGTCACATGACTCGCGAGAGCAAATCAGTCTGCACTCCGCAGAGAAAGCATCAACTAGCACGCTAACGCTACGCCGTACCTTCAGCTGATTTCTGTCATTCAAACAACTCTGAGTTGTAGTTTAAAACTTTTACAGCCATTTTAATAACATGAAGGGTTTTATTCGGGCTCGAGTCCATACGTGAAGTTAATGGATACAGACACGCAGACCTGAAGGCTCGGTTGGCAACGATTAGCTCTGATTAGCGGTTAGCTCCGGTTAGCGGTTAGCTCCGTTATAAAGATATGAGTGGAGGAGCTGCCACTGAGAGGGGTAACAACCAGACTCTGATAAATGACGTTCGGGGAGCTTTCACAGCAGCGTGGCCGCGGTGTTTCAACGGTTTTATTAGTACAGTTAATCCCACGGCAAGAACACCAGCAACATGCTAACGCAACGATAGCCTCTCTGAACAAGAACACCAGCAACTAGCTAACGCAACGATAGCCTCTCTGCACTCGGCAGCACGCAACTTCACGAGGGGGAGGGGCTGGAGGCAGCTCCTCCCTGTGCACTGTAAAAAATTACACTGTTGTGTGTGTTGTCACGGTTCATGTGTGCAGTAAACATTACACTTCGTGAGAAAAAGGGGTGGCAGTAGCTCAGTCCGTAGGGACTTGGGTTGGGAACCGGAGGGTCGCCGGTTCAAGTCCCAGTACGGACCAAAGTACAGAGTGTGGCTTGGTAGCTGGAGAGATGCCAGTTCACCTCCTGGGGACTGCCAGGTGCTCTTGAGCAAGGCACCGTACCCCCCCCAACCGCTCAGGGTGCTGGTCCAGCACTGGCAGCCCACTCACTCTGACATCTCTCCATTTGTGCATGAATAGGTCCTGAGCATGTGTGTGTATTTCAGGCCTGTGTGTAGTGATTTCTAACAAACAAACAGAGTGTAAATTGTAATTTCCCCACTGGGGATTAATAAAACGTATACAATTATTATAAAAAAGAAAATCGTGATATCAATTCTAAGCTAAAAAATCGTGATTTGTATTTTTCCCTGAATCGTGCAGCCAAAACAAAAAAACAAGAAACTTTTTTTTTTTTTTTCAAACGGCAACTACACCACACTTAGAGCAGAATTTGGTAGATTTGCCGACTTTGAGACTCCCAGAAATTCCCACAGAAGCGGAGAGTTTTCAAAATGTGACCCTGGGAAACAGGTCGCTGTGAGTCGACTTTTAAAATGTAATCTTTGTTTTGCTTGATTTGCTAAATTCTAAGATTTTTAAGGAGCTATTTGCTGCCTTTTTTAGGGCTTTATGTGGACCAAACTGTAAGTGAGAAGACTATATGAGACGTGGAATAATACAGTCAAAGATACTTGACTTTTTCAAAATAAAAGCATGAAAATAAACTATAAAGTGTGGCCCGTAGTGAAGTTGAGTTTGACGCCCCCTGGTGTAGGGAAACCGTCACGTTTTCTACTACGTATTTATGCGCATATCGGATCGGTACCGACAGTGCTAAAGAGCTCGTACCTGCGATGTTAAACAGCGCCTGGAGTCCAGAGGAGCACTGGCGGTTGACTGTGTAGACGGGTACGGTCTCTGGGAAGCCGCTGAAACAGAGACGGAGAGACAGTGAGACGTCGCTGGGACGGAGGGAATCAGGGCGGCTGAGTGGATCAGTGATGAGCAGTCTGACCTGAGGAAGTGAGCCACTCGGGCCATCAGAGCGCCCGCGCCGGGCTGCAGCACGTTACCTGCAGACAGCGGCACACGGCGCAATTTAAAATCAAAAACAGTCCAAGCAGAAATATGAATTAATGTTAAGAATTAACGGGGAAGTTCACAGATCAAACACCAGCACGAGAGTCAGCGTAGCAACTGTAAAGTCCATCAACTTAAAGGTGCTCTAAGCCAGGGGTTTTCAAACCTTCGGTGTGTGTGGACCACTATTTGTGATCAAGAATTTTCACTGTCCACCTTATAATACACATAATAAAATATGTCAACACACAGTCCTACCTAGGGCTGTCCTCGACTAAAGAAATTCTTAGTCGACTAACACTTATATGATTTTGTCGATTAATGGATTAGTTGATGTAATCGACAGAGCTGTGCTCTTTGAGAGGTGGTTAAGACTAGAAAAGCACAATATAAATGTAGTTAATGAACCATCTGTAAAACTGAGTTTCTCCACAATTAATCCTGCAAAAGCACCACTTTAAATCTTGTGTTTACCAGAAATGTGCTCATAAGTTTCTTGGAAATGAGTAATTAAGCATGAATAAGCATAAAAAATGACTCATCAACTAAAGAAATCTTAGTCGACTAAGACCAAAACGACCGATTAGTCGACTAATCGACTAAGAGGTGGCAGCCCTAGTCCTACCTGAATTAATCCGCACCTCTTAATAGGCCTACTAGCACTAAAACTAGAACTGGTCATCGCATCAGTCCAACAGGCTCGTTAAAAGAAATATTATATTTATATTTATATTTATATATTATATAGACATATTTAATTTTTTTACTTACTTACTCAGGCATAATCAGGTTCATCTGAACAACAGGCTTTCATTATTAATCTTCAGAGTTTGGACTTGAACGTCACGGCCGAGCGCCACTAGCCTATTTTAGTAATCGCACAATAACTTGACAATTTAATATAAATTTAAATGTTATATCAATATCTTCATTTTTATGGGAATTTCCTGGTAAAATGAAGGTTAGAAAAACTATTATTTTATATTTTATTCTACTTTTCCACGGACCACCTGCAGTACCCTCACGGACCACTAGTGGGCCGCTGACCACAGTTTGGGAATGACTGGTCTAAGTGATGTTGGGTGACGGCACTTCTTGTTGACGTTCGAAGTATTTTCAAACAAAAGGAGACTAGCTCGCCCCTCCCTCCTCCTCATCCCGTCCCCTCCCCCTCCCTTCTGACACTAACCCCCCCAACCCCAACCCCCAAATCCTAGTCGGTTATTGGCTGGAAGACTGTTTGTTATGTTTGGTGGTGCAGGTTGGCGCAGTTTGTTTTTGTTGCTGTTTGTGGAGCCTGGACTGTCTACAGTGACCGCATTTTTTACAGTGTGTTCAGGGGGCAGGCAGCTAGCAGATAGTGAGGAGATGTTTGCTGTACTATGCGACAAAATATGTTGTAGCCTAAAAAACGCTTAGAGCACCTTTAACGCCTAATTTCGTAGGATATCATACAAATTGTTGTGCATAAGTTTTCGTACAATTTCATACAAAACCATTAATGAGAATGCGTTATTTTTAATTCATTGATATTTGCATCATGAACTGGTTTCACAGCCATTGGTGGAAGAAGTACTCTGATCTCTTATTTAAAAAGGTAAAAGCAGTAATACTCCAGAGCAGTAATACTCCAGAGCAGTAATACTCCAGAGCAGTAATACTCCAGAGCAGTAATACTCTGTTCCTCTGTGTCTCACCGACACACACGTCTCCCAGCTTGTCCGGTGAAAGTCCAACGTCTGTCAGCACAGCTGTCATCACCGCACTCAGCAGCTCGTCAGGTGTGGTGTCCTGCAGAGAAAACATAACCCTGAAATATAATAGTAGTATAGTCGGACTGCATCTCTTGTTGGCCATTTTGTGGTTGTTCTGCATCTCTGTATTTGTTTTGTGTGTCTATGTGGTCGGTTTTTGTTGTAATTTTGGCTCGTTTCTTAGTTGTTTTGTGTATGTTTTTGATGGTTTTGTGTCTATTTTGAGTTATTTCACGTCTTTTAGTGATCATTTTGTATCTTTGTAGTAAATATTGGGCGGGTTTCAGACAGACAGACAGACAGACAGACAGATAGAAAGACAGACAGACAGACAGATAGATAGAAAGACAGATAGACAGAAAGACAGATAGACAGACAGATAGATAGATAGAAAGACAGATAGACAGAAAGACAGATAGACAGACAGACAGACAGATAGATAGAAAGACAGATAGACAGACAGACAGATAGATAGAAAGACAGAAAGACAGACAGACAGACAGACAGACAGATAGACAGATAGATAGATAGACAGACAGAGAGATAGACAGATAGACAGACAGATAGACAGATAGAAAGACAGACAGATAGAAAGACAGATAGAAAGACAGACAGATAGAAAGACAGATAGATAGATAGATAGACAGACAGATAGACAGACAGACAGATAGATAGACAGACAGACAGACAGACAGGTAGACTACCAGCTTAGACAACCATAACACAACAAACACACATATATCTCACATACATAAAAATCACTCACAGAAACGTAAAGAGTTAAGAATTAGTGAAGTGATTCCAAAGGTCTGGTATGGACTGACCATGTGATGTAATTGGTATGGACTGACCATGTGATGTAATTGGTATGGACTGACCATGTGACGTAATTGGTATGGACTGACCATGTGATGTAATTGGTATGGACTGACCATGTGATGTAATTGGTATGGACTGACCATGTGATGTAATTGGTATGGACTGACCATGTGATGTAATTGGTATGGACTGACCATGTGATGTAATGACCCTGATAAGCTGCTCTGGGAGAGTGTGTGTGCAGTGGTGGTTGTGCAAAAGTCAACAGTGCAGGGATTGAATTGTGCAATAGCGTATATTATGAAATATTAACAGAACAATATATAACAGGGAATAAGTTATAATGTGTTGTTATTTGCGTACACGTGTGTGGTCATTTGGCGTTATTTTGTGGGGTTTTTTAGCAACATTTTGAGAGTCAGGACCCCTGAGACTGACCTGAACCAGTTAAAGTTGAGTTACCTTGAACGCGCCTCTCTTCGCCTTCCCGACGGCGGTCCTCCGGCCGTGGACCACCACCACGTCGTCCGGGCTGCTGCTGCCCGCGCAGCCGCACTCCGACCTCCATAAGTCCCGTCTGTGTTCAGAGGAACCGGGGGGACGCAGGTGGCCCGAAAGGATTTTTATTCTGTGCATTACGACGACAAGAATAGCAGTTAAATGTGAGAGGACACACAGCTGCACACACTCTGCTCTCTCAGCTGTCACATAACACATCCGTGTTGTTACAGTCCGGACGGACAGCGCGGAGGGACAAACTTCAGCGTACCGCGAGACGCAAAGGGAGGAGAATCAGAATCCGGATTTTTTATTACCTAGGTTTTTTGCATAAAGGAAATTTTGTCTGTTTGTTGGTGCATAACAATACACATAGTGAGAGACGAGTAGGTCATTAAAATGTCATAAAAAGTATGTCAAAAAACATCATAAAAAGTCATAACAAAGTAAAGTCGTACCTGAACAGGAGGGAGACAAGAGGCCTGACGGGATTTTTTTTATCTGCGCAAATTTCATCTAAAAAAAGTCATATTATAGCCTGTCATGAACAGGCTCACCTGGTAGAGTGTGACCGTTTACAGACGTTTGCTTCCTTACGCAGCAGCTGCGGTTTCGACTCCGATTTTCAGCACATTTTGAAAAAAGTCATAGTATATTATGTCGAAAAGTAAAAAAAAAAATTATGAAAAGTCTAGTATAGTTTGTCATTTTTTTTTATCAATTTGTTTTTCTTCAAATGCTATAAAATTGCTAGCCTGACGAGCCAGCTCCACATCCAGATGTTGGGTCTGGGAACTCCCCATTGGCTGGGCTCAATCCGAGGGGCGGGATCAACGGTTGTCTTTCAGATTCCCTCTGCACGCAATAGGATAGAGCTACAACCAATCAGAGCAACGCTAGTTAATAGGTTAAACTTCAAACTCTGAACACATCTTCCTTTTTTAAGAATGACTTCAGGGCCGTTCTTTGTTCTTTTCTCAAAGAAAAGCTGAACTCCAAGTCTTCCAGGAGACCGCTGTTCACCAGCAGCCATAAGCCCCGCCCACCGCCTCTATACGCGATGTGATTGGCCTGACTAGAGTTTGGTTTTTCCAACTCACAAGCCAACTAGAGTGCGGATCGGGCCGAATTGTGTGCCCGAATCCGAGCCCGACACGGTTAAAATCTAATTATTTTCTCATACTAATGACACATGTTTGTTTGTTTGTTTGTTTGTGTGGAAAACTTTTATTAAGCAGCTGCAGGAAGGCATTCAGAAATGTCAACAGATGAGGTCATCAGCTCACACGGGCAACAAGCGCACACGTTAATCAGCTGTTTAATTTATAATGTTCAATGTGTTAACCTTTCCTGATCGCTTTGTTTCTGACGTGGTCAGATAACTTAAACTTATTCCACCAGCTCTGCTCGGTCGCATCTACACGTCTGCTTCCTCTCTCTCTCTCTCTCTTCTGCCCACTTTATACACACACACACACACACACACACACACACACACACACACACACACACACACACACACACACACACACACACACACACACACACACACACCTTAAAGCCAATGGAGAGTTTCTAGACGACCCTGGCTGCAAATTAAATTTGCTGCCGCTAGGGTGGTCTACATTTCCAGGCTAATAAAACTGACTAAAATACCCAAATTCAATGAAAGTAGTGAACTGATTATTTAACTTCTGAAGAGCGTTGTACGGAACCATCCACGTTATTTTTTTTTTTGACAATTTATTTGAAAGAAAACCCAAAATTTCTGATATAGAAACTGTTTGAAAATGGGTCAGATTTGACCTCGAGGACAACAGGAGGATTTAAGAACTTTAAAAAGCTTTAACGTGTGAACCTTTTTATTTCCAAATTTGTCACAACAACACATTCATAAGGCCACAGACTCACTGCACATTCTGGTTGGAATCAGATTAACATCCAAAAATATGTTTCTTCAATATAGAATCATATAAAACTTGTTTAGT
>NC_050176.1:23785869-23803369 GCF_008315115.2 Sander lucioperca
TTAGAGAGGATTTAGAGAGTAGTATGTAAGGGCGAATTTCCATTCACGCTTGATATAGTCGCTTTTTTCTTCCCTCTCGCGTGTAACGGAACCGTAACCCTACCCACGACCCTTTCCCTAAACATAACTGTGTCAAAAGGGACGGCAATAGTCCCGACCAAGCGCGTTTACTTATAGCGCTAAAGGGACGTCAATAGTCCCGACCAAGCGCGTTTACTTATAGCGCTAAAGGGACGTCAATAGTCCCGACCAAGCGCGTTTACTTGTAGCGCTAAAGGGACGGCAATAGTCCCGACCAAGCGCGTTTACTTATAGCGCTAAAGGGACGCGCCAATAGTCCCGACCAAGCGCGTTTACTTATAGCGCTAAAGGGACGCCAATAGTCCCGACCAAGGGCGTTTACTTATAGCGCTAAAGGGACGGCAATAGTCCCGACCAAGCGCGTTTACTTATAGCGCTAAAGGGACGGCAATAGTCCCGACCAAGCGCGTTTACTTATAGCGCTAAAGGGACGCGCCAATAGTCCCGACCAAGGGCGTTTACTTATAGCGCTAAAGGGACGGCAATAGTCCCGACCAAGCGCGTTTACTTATAGCGCTAAAGGGACGCCAATAGTCCCGACCAAGCGCGTTTACTTATAGCGCTAAAGGGACGCCAATAGTCCCGACCAAGCGCGTTTACTTATAGCGCTAAAGGGACGGCAATAGTCCCGACCAATCGCGTTTACTTATAGCGCTAAAGGGACGCCAATAGTCCCGACCAAGCGCGTTTACTTATAGCGCTAAAGGGACGCCAATAGTCCCGACCAAGCGCGTTTACTTATAGCGCTAAAGGGACGGCAATAGTCCCGACCAAGCGCGTTTACTTATAGCGCTAAAGGGACGCGCCAATAGTCCCGACCAAGGGCGTTTACTTATAGCGCTAAAGGGACGGCAATAGTCCCGACCAAGCGCGTTTACTTATAGCGCTAAAGGGACGCCAATAGTCCCGACCAAGCGCGTTTACTTATAGCGCTAAAGGGACGCCAATAGTCCCGACCAAGCGCGTTTACTTATAGCGCTAAAGGGACGGCAATAGTCCCGACCAAGCGCGTTTACTTATAGCGCTAAAGGGACGCCAATAGTCCCGACCAAGCGCGTTTACTTATAGCGCTAAAGGGACGCCAATAGTCCCGACCAAGCGCGTTTACTTATAGCGCTAAAGGAGACTTTTAGCGTCATTAAGAACGTCAAAGGCACCTGACCAAGCGTCCATATTGTACGAGATGGGAGTGAGAACCTGTTGTAAACATACACGCCACGTGGCGTGGTATCGCGAGAAGAAAGCTACGGTTGGGTTTAGGAAACGTGACTCGATGGACCAACCTCCCTACGCGGACTTTCGCCCGTAAACATACACGCCACTTTCCACACAAGCCAAGTGGCGTGTTTTCTGCACGCATTTTGAGCTCTCTGCGTGTACGTCTAACGCCGTATACAGCCGACGACAGTCTGCAACGTCACAGCGTAAACGTACACGCCACTTTCTGAAGCCGCGTGGCGCGTTATCGCCAGGCTACGGTTGGGTTTAGGAAACGTCACACGCGGGACGTGATCCCCGGTCTCCTGTTGTTTGACCCGTCCTTCACCCCGACCAACCTCCTTATGCAGATTTTCGCCCTTTCATACTACTCGCTACGGCGTAAATTCACACGCAATCGCAAGGTAATGTAAGTCAATGGAGGCCAAACGGCGTTGATAAACACGCTAACAAGCGAGTATGCGTCTTGATAACTTTTGGCGTGTCGTACATGAGTTCATGAGATCAGTCTGGTTTTGGAGTCGGTAGGTTTTGTATTTTGTGCGTTATACTTGTTTAGTCTGTGTTACTTTATGTTGTACATTAAAACACACGTTTAGAAAATGCATTTTAATGTCATCTGAGTGTAGTGTAGCTTGTCTACTTCAGTTGGACGATGGAATCAGTCAACAGTTTGAATACGTTTAGGTTTTTGAGAAAAAAATAGCAAAAGTTAAAATGTCAAAAAGAAATAAACTGATAATGAAAGTTGTAAAGTTGTTGTTTTAGAGAGACGTTTGTGTTTGTGTGTGGCTTCTTTCTGCGTTTACAGATTTTGGGTTTAGTGTTAATAATAACAGCTGCTGTGAAACAAAAAAATAACAACAACAACAACAACAGAGGTGTGAAGGAATGTGAGGATTCTTCAAAATGTGTCTTCACGTACTTAAGCTACGTTTACACGTGGCCGGCTATTTTCGTAAACGGACATTTCAACCTCTCCGTTTTCAAAAAGTAACATTGTGCACAGCTGTCAGTTTTCAGAAAAGTGTTCGTTTACACGTCCCCCCGTGTATATACGCCGTCAAGAGCACGCCAGACCTGTAGGTGGCGGTGTAACGAGAAGCTCGAGCCCACGTTAGCCAATCAGAATCCTGAAAATAGCAACAACAGCAACGAATCACTTCCTCTTTCTCGCTCTCTCTCTCTCGGCTGCCTAGACCTCCGTTTACGTGCAAACCTGCAAACAAAGTTTTCCAAAATCTCCACTCTGGCCGGCGGTTTTAGAAAGAATCGTAATCGTTTGCGTGTAAACAAAGTGTACAAACGAAGGGACATGTCTCAGTTTTTCAAAATAACCACGTACGTGTAAACGGGGGTATTAATAATCGCGTCTCGAAGGCTCGGCAGTAGGGCTGCACAATACATCGTTTTTTTATATCGTCATCGCGATATCAACTGGCGCAATAAACATCGTGAAAGTCACTCCGATTTTCTGCAGAAGACCAACCAGACGGCCAAACGTCGGCAGAAAAGGCAGTCGGACTGATCAGTCTCCCCGAGTTGGTCCAAAAAGTTCCTCAGAACACCGAAGAGACGAGACGTAATACGTCTCCATAACAGCAGGCGGCGCTAATCTGGATTGTCGCCCAAAACATGAAAACCGGCAGCTGATTGGACGAAGGCGTCACGTGGGTCTGGTTTCTCCAGGAAAATACCAGACTAAAATAGTTCACCGAAACGTGTTTCTGGAAACATTTGAAGAGAGAAATAGGCCGTGCAGTTGCTGAATCTGTCTTCATTTCAGATCAACAAAGGTCAGTTTAAAAGATTTTCATCAGATTTTGAGAGACTCTAGTCACGCTCATCCTGCTCCCCGTTTCCTGGTTAGCTCTCCACCAATCAGATGGCTCGTTTGAGTCCGACTGCCAACAGTGCCCGAACACTGCTCGAGTCACTGACCTCGCCACACTGTCCGACGGCCGATTATTGGCTCGGTGTGCGGTAGGCTTCAGTTGAAAGAGAATATCAGCAGAAAACTGCACTTTAAAATGTAGCTTTGATTCTTCTTTTCGTTGTACACAGAGTACACTTTAATATATCTGTTTATTTATCACAAGTTTAGGGATGTAACGATTACCGGTGTAACGGCAAACCACGATGAAAAAATGTTGACGATAACAATTACCGTTTTCATTTAAAATATAATTTTCATCACGGTGCGTTTAATCATTCCCAGCTTCATCCGAGTGTCTTGAAGTTGCCGTGCGGGCGCACTGCGTAGCCTCCAACGTGCGTTTCTAAAAGTACTGGAAATGTTCCTGACAAATAAGCTTGTTTACACGATGATGTCAAAAGTTGCACTTTTGGTAAGGTTTTGCCTATATTTTTGTAATAAAATAACACCGTTAACACTTTTTGAAAGTATTTCAGCTTGCGTAGGCCTATCAGCAGTGGTGTATTCTACGTGATACGCAGGTATACGCAGTATATACCAACTTAGAAAGCTCCAGGATTTCCATATACCCACTTAAAAATGCCCAAAGACACGCAACGACATACTTTCCATTATAGTTTTGATATATTTTGAATTGTCATCTGTGTTTTTCTCCTTTACATAGGCTAAATAAAGGGATTTTCACTGTAAATTGGTGCATAAAATAGTCCCTCCAGAAAAACGTGATTATGTGATCTCATAATTCAATGCATAATCAGCCAAAGTTTTTTGGCAAGTTTTTTTTCAAATACGCCGCACTTTCGCCGCATAAATTGCCAATTTCTGCGCAAAATATGCGGGGCTTGCATGATTTCATAATCCCCGCATTTTCGTTGCAAAAAAGCCACACATATATCTTAGCAGAAAGTTGAAAAATGTTGCGTTTACTTCACACGAGAGCAGCCGTTTTCCCCTGTTGCCATGGGAACGTTATGAAGTGATGTAATTACGCGACGTGAACATCATCGAAAAGCTGCAAACCCCGCGATGAAGCCACAGTTTTTGCAAGTTCCCGCAATCTCATCGCATTAAAATTGCATAAATATCCCGCATATTCCATCACATTTTTTAAGAAAATGTGCCGCATAATCAAGGATTTTTGCTCAAAACAATCACAACAAAAATCTCCTCATTTTTCTGGAAGGACTGATTGAAGTGTATCCGAATACAGGAAATGAAGTCTTTGATGCTCAAAACTTCCCTGGGGGAGGACACCCAGACACCCCACTATGATATGCCCCTCCTCCCCCAAATGCAGATTCTGGCCAATATACAGTACAGTATATCCACTATATTACATTAGACTACACCGCTGCCTATCAGTGCTTTCTGAACATATTGAACACACATAAATACTGCGATAACACCGAACACCATGACAATTTTGGTCACTATAACCGCGACGTGAAATTTTCATACCGTTACATTCCTACGCAAGTTATATCGCCATATTCAACAACGTTATCGCATATTTTCCTCATATTGTGCAGCCCTACTCAGCAGTAATTTCCGGAGTCCGTCTCTCCTCAAACAGCTTCCTGAGAACTCGTCTCAACACTTCTTTTTTTTTTTTAAAGATAAAAGTCCACGTGGTGGCAGTAGGGTTGCAAAGGGGCGGAAAACTTTCAGCTAAATTTCCGGAAACTTTCCATGGAAAAGTTTAGCTGAGGAATTTTGGAAACTTTCATGGGAATTAATGGGAATAAATGGGATATTTTTAATATTGCTTTCCATGGAAAGTTTAGCTGGGGAATTTTGGAAACATTCCAATTTGGAAACTTTCATGGGAATTAACGGGAATAAACAGGAATTAACGGGATATTTTTAATATTGCTTTGGAAACATTCCAATTTTGATTTAATATGGTTAGTGGACTATACAATTAACACACATAGGTTAATAACAGCAATGGGTTATGTATTCCCCACCCCCCCCAAAAAAAAAAAAAAAAACTCCCGTATTTTTAAAAACTAAATTTTGGCCAGTATGTACCATGTCAGCATGTCATTGACAAATATAGGGAGGACATTCAACTGAAGTTGCATTGTTAATTTTTCCAACTACATTTAAGTTATAGACTAACAGTATTATAACAAGCAATATTTAAAATATCCAGTTTATTCCCATTAATTCCCGTAAATTCCCATTAATTCCCATGGAAAGTTTCCAAATTTGAATTATATATATATATATATATATATATATATATATATATAGAGAGAGAGAGAGAGAGAGAGAGAGAGAGAGAGAGTATTTTGCAACCCTAGGTGGCAGTGAAGCAGGAATGCTTGATGGTGTTTTTTGCCCCCAACTGCTCCTTCCAGGCAGCTCTGCGACCGCTGCCTTCAAGGCACCTAACCCTAACCATAACCATAACCATAACCAGTAGGGTTGGGCATCGAGAACCAATTCCTACTTGGAATCGTTTCTTTATTGGAATCGTTTGGAAGATTTGGTTTCAAATCTGATCGTGGGTTCCAAAATTAAAATGCGCAAGTTTTGGGTTCCGTAGCGGCCAGGCGCTTGTTGTGTTGCAGCCATGGAGCACAGTAAGCTGCGCTCTAGTGTCGCTTTATTTTACGTTGAAAAAGCCCGGAAAAACTGCAACCCACCATTGAATCAAAATCAAACTTTCCTCTTATTTGTGAAAATAGGCATGGGACCCGTTTCAACTCCACCCCTCAAAGAATCGGAATCGATAAGAACCGGAATCGGAATCAGAATTAGTAAAATCCAAACGATGCCCAACCCTAATAACCAGTGCCTAATCCTAGCGTCTTCCAGGCAGCGCTGCCTGGACGGCGCCGTTGGGGGGCTTAAAAACACAGATAAACAGCAGGAATCTCTCGCGGCGTGCGTCTCTCAGGCGTAGAAGATGAGTTCGGGGATCTGGCCTCCCTGCACGCCGGTGCCGTTGGTGCTGTCCGACGAGCACTGGAACTGGAAGGTCACTTTCCCGCACTGCACCTCCGTCATTCCCTCCTGGCCGAAGTAGCTGAGCTCGTTGCCGTCCAGCACCACGCTGGCGGTGTAGAAGGTGTCGGGCTCGATCTGCACCGGGTAGTCGAAGGACACGGGGAACGTGCTGCTGGAGCCATCCGAGAAGTACTTGATGATGCGTTGCGCCATTGACACGCCCTGGCGCTTCAGCTCGATCTTGGCGCTGTACTCGGCGGAACCGCAGCTGGAGCCGTACAGGCCGAAGCCGGCGATGAAGACGCGCTTGTCCACGGCGAACTGGATGCTGTCGCAGCGGCCGCGGTAGCGCCACTGGTTGCTCCGGTAGGCGCACGACTGGAAACGGTGGCAGCGCTGTGGCGCCAGGCCTTTGCGAGGTTTGGTGCAGAACAGGAGTTCGGGCTTGTTGGCAGCAGTGTACCACAGGAAGATGTCGTTGGTCTCGTTGAGCGTGAGGACACCAGACTGCGCCGCCCCGTTGGCGAAGTCCTCTAGCAGCATGGTGGGGATGCGGATCAGGTAGATGGCCTTGCCGAGCGCCAGGCGCTTGTTCTCGATCGTAGGCGCCAGGTCTTGCCGCTGGCATTCGGCCTCCGCCCAGCTCAGCGCGGCCTCGAACACCACCATCTCTTTGGCGTTGAGCGTCTCGCGGCGTAGGATGCTCTCCAGCGTCTGCGCGTCGATGTCGCAGAAGCCCTCGGAGCGCAGGGCGAGCTCGGCCTGGGCGTCGATCACCTCCCAGCAGCGCTGCGTCAGGTCAGGCTCCTCAAACAGGCAGCTCTGCGACAGCAGAACGCAGGCGTTCTTGGCGCTCAGGCTCGTCTCCAGGAAGTTGACGCAGGCCCGGGCCAGGTGAGGCACGATGTACTTCTTAGCGGCGTAGAGGGTGGCGAGCACGGTGTCGGCGCACAGGTCGATCTCGTCACAGTAGATGTACCTGGAAGATAGAGGGCGGGATTAGTGCCTTCACTTCAGAAACGTACATTCAAGATTTCAAGATCAAGCAGCACTAGGACCCTAAATCATTGTTTCTCAAATGGGGGTACGTGTCCCTCTAGGGGTACTCTGGAGGACTGCAGGGAGTGGAGGACTGCAGGGGGCACGTGTCCCCCTAGGGGTACTCTGGAGGACTGCAGGGGGCACGTGTCCGCCTAGGGTTACTTTGGAGGACTGCAGGGGGTACGAGTCCCCTAGGGGTACTTCGGAGGACTGCAGGGGGTACGAGTCCGCCTAGGGGTACTTTGGAGGACTGCAGGGGGTAAGTGTCCCCCTAGGGGTACTTTGGAGGACTGCAGGGGGTACGTGTCCCCCTAGGGGTACTCTGGAGGACTGCAGGGGGTAAGTGTCCCCCTAGGGGTACTTGCAGAGGGTCCGTGTCCCCCTAGGGGTACTTTGGAGGACTGCAGAGGGTCCGTGTCCCCCTAGGGGTACTTTGGAGGACTGCAGAGGGTACGTGTCCCCCTAGGGGTACTCTGGAGGACTGCAGGGGGTACGTGTCCCCCTAGGGGTACTTTGGAGGACTGCAGAGGGTCCGTGTCCCCCTAGGGGTACTCTGGAGGACTGCAGGTGGCTTGTTTGTTTTGACCTATTCTTGCCTTTCTTCCTTACTTTCTTCTACTGTCTTTTTTTCTTCAAAGTTTGTCTCTTTTTTAGAAGTTTGACCATTATTTGTATTTTTTGTAACTTTTGTCGCCCTAGTGTTGCCTTCCTTCTTTCTACGGTCTCTTTTTTCCAAGTTTTTGTTACTATTTTCAACCTATTCCTGCCTTTCTTCTTTCTTTCTCTCGTCTTTTTCTAAGTTGTTGTCTCCTTTTTCCATCATCATCTAAATGTTTTCCAGGTCCAAGGCTGTTGTTTAGTAAATCTATCGCTGACATCGCTGTATTCTTCTTCTTTATAGAGACTTTAGTTTTTCTACCAAAAATTATTCACGCTGCTTAGGGGGTACATAACTTAAAAAAACTGTTCAAAGAGGGGACATTATTGAAAAAATGTTGAGAACCACTGCTCCAAGTCACTCTCACTGCCCGCTCCACCCGCTGACGTCACTTCCTCAACGCACCTGACTATAGACTAATAAACACTGAAGGAATCGGAGGCTGACGTACTTCAACATGGCCAGGAACGAAGGAGGCTCCACGTCAGGGATCCGGATCTCTTCCTGGTCCTCGGCCAGTTCTCCGTAAAACATGGCGTGGAACACGGAGCTGCCGACAGCCAGGACGTACTGACAGAGCAGAGGAACAACATCAGAGACAAGAACTCCACTTACAGCGGGTTCAAAACATCATACGAGGCTCACTCACATGTTACATTTCATTTCTGGATGTACCTGCGCAATGCACAATTAGATATTTAGTTCCTGGCCTGATTTGTTATGACTGAAATGTATTTATTTTTAATACAGATGCACGATAGATCAGCAATCACATCGGTATCGGCTGATTTTCAGCCAGTTTTCAGCCTCTTTGCCAAGAAGAAAAACCTTCTTTGATTAAACTTTTGTCTGGGATGTTGGAGAGCAGCAGCTGCACAGAGTCCCAACCTTTCAAATGCACCTCTGGCTACATCCACACGGCTACGCTTGGGTTTAAAAACAAACATCTTTTTGCTACGTTTACGCCTCGCGTCCACACTACTACGGCGTCTCAGAGCCTCGAAGCAGGGACGTTTAGAGGCTCTGAGAACAGACACAAAACAGACACACAAGACACACAAAAAGAGACACACAAGACACACAAAACACACAAAAAAGACACAAGACACAAAAAAGACACACAAGACACACAAAAGGACACAAGACACAAAACACACAAAAAAGCCACAAAACACACAAAGAAGACACAAAACACACAAAAAAGACACAAAACACACAAAGACACACAAAAAGACACAAAACACACAAAAAGACACAAAAACAAACACACAGAGTATTTCCATCCAGAGGAGTAGAGGGGAAACTACTCTGAGCTGTGTTTTCAAGGTGTAGTGCAGGGAAATATGATCCGCCGTGAGCACGCTGGATTTTACTTTGAAAATTAACCAGATTTTTATTTTGTTTCTGTGCTCGACTTCCTGTCCTCCACTATCTGCCGTGTGCTGAGTCGCTGCGGAGCTCTCCGGCGTCCGGCAACAATAGAAGCTCTGGTATCTGCTCCGGAGGGCTGGGACCGCCGGAGCTGATACTATTATATACTACTATATAGAGCTGGGACGGAGTCGGGATGCAGACGTTCTGCAGTCAGTGGAAATACACACACTGACTTTAATGGAAACCTAATGACTCCGGAGACGTTCCGGAGACGTTCTGCATCCAGTGGAAATTGCCGGTTAGTCTGGACGGATCTTGTGTGTCTCCAAATGCAACTTAACAACTAAACCGTGGTGGTGTAGACGCCGCCTCGGGCCAGCAAGCCAAGGAGCATGTGTGTGTGTGTGTGTGTGTGTGTGTGTGTGTGTGTGTGTGTGTATGTGTGTGTGTGTGTGTGTCTGTATGTGTCTGTGTGTGTGTGTGTGTGTGTGTGTGTGTGTGTGTGCGCGCGTTACCTTGTGTCCCGGTACTCGCTGCGTCCCGCCAGGCGGCCCGACCACGAAGTGAACATCTGCCATCATCTCATTGTTGAACATGACTGAATTCCTGCAAGGACACGACATCCATGAGCGTTTACTCGTACACGTAAACACAAAGAAACATCCTTGTATTTACAAACTGGCACATTTAAGGCCGTCCTACTCAGGATCTTCTTTTTAGATTATTTTTGGGGCATTTTTCCCCTTTGTTTGATAGAGACAGTGGATAGACGGGACATGTGGGAGAGAGATGGGGGACAACACGCAGCAAAGGGCCGCAGGTCAGATTCAAACCCGCGCCGCTGCAAAGGACTCAGCCTACACACGGCGCACGCTCTGACTGGGCGAGCTAGAGGCCGCCCCGCACTCAGGATCTTCTGACCGACCATAATTCTTTTTTTATACCCAACAGTAGTCACGTTTCCATCAAAGTATTTTTATGCGCATTTTGAAGTATCGCAATGGAAAATGTTGATGGAAAAGGAAAAATTCGGAAAACTTTCTCAAATTCGCAAACAAGTTTTTACGCTGGGGCGCCTGGGTAGCTCACCTGGTGGAGCGTGCGCAGTGTGCAGAGGGTTTGTCCTCAACGCAGCGGTCGCAGGTTCGATTTCGACCTGCAGGCCTTTGTTGGACGTCAGAGTACGGGCTTATCTGCTAACGTTAGCTACCGACCCTACCTTGAAACCATCCAGAAAATAGACGGTACCGTAGGGTGATTTAACGTCACCGCTCATTTTACACACAGTTTAACAACAAAACTAAACGCTGAGTGAACATTACTAGCTACGTTTTTCATGTTGGTTTGGAGCGGTGCGCACCCCCACTAACCTGGAAAACGGTTTTAAAATCAGTAACGTTACTACAGCGTGTCAGAGGAATACACACAGACTCCTGCAGCGGCGAGTCAGAGGCAAAGGTGTTTGAAATAATCGATTATGGCCCGGCCGATTATCGATGCAGCATCGTCCACGTCCACGTCTACGATTCAATGCATCGATTATTTGATTAATTTCAACACCTCTATTGCTTACCGGGTTTTTAGTTCGGCCCGCTGGCCCTCGAGTTTGACACGTGCTCTACACGGACCTTGCGTCAGACTTTCAGGTGCGAAAACGCCCTTAGTTCGTTAGTTAGTAATAGTTAGTCCCCACTGACCTCTCCCGGAGGGTGGGGTACAGGCCCTGCCAGTTGCAGCAGCCCTGCGCGGCTGCGGTGTTAGTGTTGTTGTTGTTGGCGAGGTTCTGCTGTTGGTACTGCTCCTGGATGGAGGAGGCTGTGCTGCTCGCTGAGGCGGAGGGGACCAGCTTCTTGGTGGGATACAGCTCTGCAGCCATTATCTTACAGTCAGACGGCAGGCCGGGTCATGGCAGCTCCGGGGCCGGTGGACTCAACGGCTGCTGTCGGACAGGCGGAGTCTGGAGAGCGCTGTTGGGAAATAGACTTTGTTATTTTATTTTTCATTTTCTTTAAGGCAAGGCAATTTTTTTTTTTTTAAATATAGCATGGTTCATAAGTGCAATTCAAAAGTGCTTTACATAGGCATACACATACAAAGCAAATAATTTATTTGTAATCATTATCAAAATTTCAAAAAAGATTTTCCCGGGGGAAATTTTCCCCCATTCACGTGAATGTACGTTATGTTCAAATTTGACGAATTCATACATTTTCAACTGCTTTCTACTCATTCATACGTTCACCGAGAAACTCCATTCAAACTTCAAAACGTTCTGCATCTTTCATACATTCAGGGTAAGATTCGACTTTCAAATCCCATTAATACTTTTTAAAATATTCAACCTTGTTTGAGGCGCTACAAATAATGCCTTTCTGACATTTTTACATTAGATTGCATTGGATGGAATGCTCAGACTCAGAGTTGGGGGGAGTGAAGAGCAGCAGAAGAGAAATCCTCTTTACTTTGCTCTACCAGCCAGTCGGTCATCGTTCTGGAGCGGTGTACTGGTCTGGCCCACCTGAGATCAAACTAGGGGCACTTTCTACTTCTACTCCGCTACATTTCAGAGAGAAATATTGGACTTTTTACTCCTCTACATTCATCTGTTACAGCTTTAGTTACTAGTTACTTTAGTTACTCCACTACATTCATCTGTTACAGCTTTACTTACTAGTTACTTTAGTTACTAGTTACTTTAGTTACTCCGCTACATTCATCTGTTACAGCTTTAGTTACTAGTTACTTTAGTTACTAGTTACTTTAGTTACTCCGCTACATTCATCTGTTACAGCTTTACTTACTAGTTACTTTAGTTACTAGTTGCTTTAGTTACTCCACTACATTCATCTGTTACAGCTTTAGTTACTAGTTACTTTAGTTACTAGTTACTTTAGTTACTCCGCTACATTCATCTGTTACAGCTTTAGTTACTAGTTACTTTAGTTACTCCACTACATTCATCTGTTACAGCTTTAGTTACTAGTTACTTTAGTTACTCCACTACATTCATCTGTTACAGCTTCAGTTACTAGTTACTTTAGTTACTAGTTACTTTAGTTACTCCACTACATTCATCTGTTACAGCTTTAGTTACTAGTTACTTTAGTTACTCCACTACATTCATCTGTTACAGCTTTACTTACTAGTTACTTTAGTTACTAGTTGCTTTAGTTACTCCGCTACATTCATCTGTTACAGCTTTAGTTACTAGTTACTTTAGTTACTAGTTACTTTAGTTACTCCGCTACATTCATCTGTTACAGCTTTACTTACTAGTTACTTTAGTTACTAGTTGCTTTAGTTACTCCACTACATTCATCTGTTACAGCTTTAGTTACTAGTTACTTTAGTTACTAGTTACTTTAGTTACTCCGCTACATTCATCTGTTACAGCTTTAGTTACTAGTTACTTTAGTTACTCCACTACATTCATCTGTTACAGCTTTAGTTACTAGTTACTTTAGTTACTCCACTACATTCATCTGTTACAGCTTTAGTTACTAGTTACTTTAGTTACTCCGCTACATTCATCTGTTACAGCTTTAGTTACTAGTTACTTTAGTTACTAGTTACTTTAGTTACTCCGCTACATTCATCTGTTACAGCTTTAGTTACTAGTTACTTTAGTTACTCCACTACATTCATCTGTTACAGCTTTACTTACTAGTTACTTTAGTTACTAGTTGCTTTAGTTACTCCGCTACATTCATCTGTTACAGCTTTACTTACTAGTTACTTTAGTTACTAGTTACTTTAGTTACTCCGCTACATTCATCTGTTACAGCTTTAGTTACTAGTTACTTTAGTTACTAGTTGCTTTAGTTACTCCGCTACATTCATCTGTTACAGCTTTAGTTACTAGTTACTTTAGTTACTAGTTACTTTAGTTACTCCGCTACATTCATCTGTTACAGCTTTACTTACTAGTTACTTTAGTTACTAGTTGCTTTAGTTACTCCACTACATTCATCTGTTACAGCTTTAGTTACTAGTTACTTTAGTTACTAGTTACTTTAGTTACTCCGCTACATTCATCTGTTACAGCTTTACTTACTAGTTACTTTAGTTACTAGTTGCTTTAGTTACTCCACTACATTCATCTGTTACAGCTTTAGTTACTAGTTACTTTAGTTACTAGTTACTTTAGTTACTCCGCTACATTCATCTGTTACAGCTTTAGTTACTAGTTACTTTAGTTACTAGTTGCTTTAGTTACTCCGCTACATTCATCTGTTACAGCTTTAGTTACTAGTTACTTTAGTTACTAGTTACTTTAGTTACTCCGCTACATTCATCTGTTACAGCTTTACTTACTAGTTACTTTAGTTACTAGTTGCTTTAGTTACTCCACTACATTCATCTGTTACAGCTTTAGTTACTAGTTACTTTAGTTACTAGTTACTTTAGTTACTCCGCTACATTCATCTGTTACAGCTTTACTTACTAGTTACTTTAGTTACTAGTTGCTTTAGTTACTCCACTACATTCATCTGTTACAGCTTTAGTTACTAGTTACTTTAGTTACTAGTTACTTTAGTTACTCCGCTACATTCATCTGTTACAGCTTTACTTACTAGTTACTTTAGTTACTAGTTGCTTTAGTTACTCCACTACATTCATCTGTTACAGCTTTAGTTACTAGTTACTTTAGTTACTAGTTACTTTAGTTACTCCGCTACATTCATCTGTTACAGCTTTAGTTACTAGTTACTTTAGTTACTAGTTGCTTTAGTTACTCCGCTACATTCATCTGTTACAGCTTTAGTTACTAGTTACTTTAGTTACTAGTTACTTTAGTTACTCCGCTACATTCATCTGTTACAGCTTTACTTACTAGTTACTTTAGTTACTAGTTGCTTTAGTTACTCCACTACATTCATCTGTTACAGCTTTAGTTACTAGTTACTTTAGTTACTAGTTACTTTAGTTACTCCGCTACATTCATCTGTTACAGCTTTACTTACTAGTTACTTTAGTTACTAGTTGCTTTAGTTACTCCACTACATTCATCTGTTACAGCTTTAGTTACTAGTTACTTTAGTTACTAGTTACTTTAGTTACTCCGCTACATTCATCTGTTACAGCTTTACTTACTAGTTACTTTAGTTACTAGTTGCTTTAGTTACTCCACTACATTCATCTGTTACAGCTTTAGTTACTAGTTACTTTAGTTACTAGTTACTTTAGTTACTCCGCTACATTCATCTGTTACAGCTTTACTTACTAGTTACTTTAGTTACTAGTTACTTTAGTTACTAGTTACTTTAGTTACTCCGCTACATTCATCTGTTACAGCTTTAGTTACTAGTTACTTTAGTTACTAGTTACTTTAGTTACTCCGCTACATTCATCTGTTACAGCTTTACTTACTAGTTACTTTAGTTACTAGTTGCTTTAGTTACTCCACTACATTCATCTGTTACAGCTTTAGTTACTAGTTACTTTAGTTACTAGTTACTTTAGTTACTCCGCTACATTCATCTGTTACAGCTTTACTTACTAGTTACTTTAGTTACTAGTTGCTTTAGTTACTCCACTACATTCATCTGTTACAGCTTTAGTTACTAGTTACTTTAGTTACTAGTTACTTTAGTTACTCCGCTACATTCATCTGTTACAGCTTTACTTACTAGTTACTTTAGTTACTAGTTGCTTTAGTTACTCCACTACATTCATCTGTTACAGCTTTAGTTACTAGTTACTTTAGTTACTAGTTACTTTAGTTACTCCGCTACATTCATCTGTTACAGCTTTACTTACTAGTTACTTTAGTTACTAGTTGCTTTAGTTACTCCACTACATTCATCTGTTACAGCTTTAGTTACTAGTTACTTTAGTTACTAGTTACTTTAGTTACTCCGCTACATTCATCTGTTACAGCTTTACTTACTAGTTACTTTAGTTACTAGTTGCTTTAGTTACTCCGCTACATTCATCTGTTACAGCTTTAGTTACTAGTTACTTTAGTTACTAGTTACTTTAGTTACTCCGCTACATTCATCTGTTACAGCTTTACTTACTAGTTACTTTAGTTACTAGTTGCTTTAGTTACTCCACTACATTCATCTGTTACAGCTTTAGTTACTAGTTACTTTAGTTACTAGTTACTTTAGTTACTCCGCTACATTCATCTGTTACAGCTTTACTTACTAGTTACTTTAGTTACTAGTTGCTTTAGTTACTCCACTACATTCATCTGTTACAGCTTTAGTTACTAGTTACTTTAGTTACTAGTTACTTTAGTTACTCCGCTACATTCATCTGTTACAGCTTTACTTACTAGTTACTTTAGTTACTAGTTGCTTTAGTTACTCCACTACATTCATCTGTTACAGCTTTAGTTACTAGTTACTTTAGTTACTAGTTACTTTAGTTACTCCGCTACATTCATCTGTTACAGCTTTAGTTACTAGTTACTTTAGTTACTAGTTGCTTTAGTTACTCCGCTACATTCATCTGTTACAGCTTTAGTTACTAGTTACTTTAGTTACTAGTTACTTTAGTTACTCCGCTACATTCATCTGTTACAGCTTTACTTACTAGTTACTTTAGTTACTAGTTGCTTTAGTTACTCCACTACATTCATCTGTTACAGCTTTAGTTACTAGTTACTTTAGTTACTAGTTACTTTAGTTACTCCGCTACATTCATCTGTTACAGCTTTACTTACTAGTTACTTTAGTTACTAGTTGCTTTAGTTACTCCACTACATTCATCTGTTACAGCTTTAGTTACTAGTTACTAGTTACTTTAGTTACTCCGCTACATTCATCTGTTACAGCTTTACTTACTAGTTACTTTAGTTACTAGTTGCTTTAGTTACTCCGCTACATTCATCTGTTACAGCTTTAGTTACTAGTTACTTTAGTTACTAGTTACTTTAGTTACTCCGCTACATTCATCTGTTACAGCTTTACTTACTAGTTACTTTAGTTACTAGTTACTTTAGTTACTAGTTACTTTAGTTACTCCGCTACATTCATCTGTTACAGCTTTAGTTACTAGTTACTTTAGTTACTAGTTACTTTAGTTACTCCGCTACATTCATCTGTTACAGCTTTACTTACTAGTTACTTTAGTTACTAGTTACTTTAGTTACTAGTTACTTTAGTTACTCCACTACATTCATCTGTTACAGCTTTACTTACTAGTTACTTTAGTTACTAGTTACTTTAGTTACTCCACTACATTCATCTGTTACAGCTTTAGTTACTAGTTACTTTAGTTACTCCACTACATTCATCTGTTACAGCTTCAGTTACTAGTTACTTTAGTTACTAGTTACTTTAGTTACTAGTTACTTTAGTTACTCCGCTACATTCATCTGTTACAGCTTTAGTTACTAGTTACTTTAGTTACTCCACTACATTCATCTGTTACAGCTTCAGTTACTAGTTACTTTAGTTACTAGTTACTTTAGTTACTAGTTACTTTAGTTACTCCGCTACATTCATCTGTTACAGCTTTAGTTACTAGTTACTTTAGTTACTCCACTACATTCATCTGTTACAGCTTTAGTTACTAGTTACTTTAGTTACTAGTTACTTTATACAACGACAGTGGGCACAACTGAAGCCACGTGTAACTCCAGTCTGCACAGCAGCAGTTCACGTGAACCAAACTCTAGTTTGTTTTTTCATTGCTTGAACACAGTTTTTAAAACTCTACACACTTCTCCGATGACTTCAACCACAACATTCACAACACTGTGGATTCACAGCACTTCAAACACTTCAAAATGCTAACACACAGCTGTCGAGACTGTTAACCACACATTCAGAACACAATGGATTTCATTCTGGTGTAAACACTGCTGATTGCAATATTAAATGAAAGACGTCTTCAGACACAACAAGGTCCACAACCAGAACTGCATCCAGGACCTCAAGCTGGTGAGGCTCTGGTTTTTACCACCTGTAATCAGTGGTGAAATGTAACTAAGTACATGTACTCCAGTACTGTACTTCAGTCCAAATGTTGAGGTACTTGTACTTTACTTGTAGTCTTTTCTTTTCATGCCACTTTCTACTTCTACTCCGCTACATTTCAGAGAGAAATATTGGACCTATTACTCCACTACATTCATCTGTTACAGCTTTAGTTACTAGTTACTTTAGTTACTAGTTACTCCACTACATTCATCTGTTACAGCTTTAGTTACTAGTTACTTTATATATTAAGATTCCAGCAACACACACACACACACACACACACACACACACACACACACACACACA
>NC_050176.1:23812202-23814702 GCF_008315115.2 Sander lucioperca
CGTGCTTGCGTGGGTTTCCTCCGGGTGCTCCGGTTTCTTCCCACCATAAAGACATGCATGCTAGGTAACTAGGACTACAGTTGAAAATTAGCCGACTGGCTAACACTGGCGCATTTACAGAAATGTTCATTAATGTGCACTGTCCTAATCAAATAAATAAACAAATAAAAACAGCGTTCTTTACACCGTTAGTCTCGTTTGTTGTTATAGGTCATTTAAGTCCATCCATCTTCGTCCGCTTATCCGGTCTCGGGTCGCGGGGGGAGCAGCTCCAGCAGGGGACCCCAAACTTCCCTTTCCCGAGCCACATTAACCAACTCCGACTGGGGGATCCCGAGGCGTTCCCAGACCAGGTTGGAGATATAATCCCTCCACCTAGTCCTGGGTCTTCCCCGAGGCCTCCTCCCAGCTGGACGTGTCTGGAACACCTCCCTAGGGAGGCGCCCAGGGGGCATCCTTAGGCCTGCTGCACACTGGCTGCATGGCGTGAGCGTTGCGTTTCTGTAGCGTGTCAGTTGTGTGGCGGCTGCGTGGCGTTTTCTATGTCTTTGCACACCAGAAACGTGTCTGACGCGGCGCTGCTGCTGCTGCTAGCCTTGTCTGTACACATGCATGTTTTCCATAAGCATAAATATATACTGATCTGATTACAGCAAAGACAACGTTGGCAGTATTGACGGCAAAATAGACTACAGAATATTTGGTTCTGTATTGACAGGTTGCAATATTAGAAAATCAATAATTTATATCTGCATTTATGTCAAAACCTCGAGACTTTCAAACATCAACATGTCATTTATTAATATGTAATCGTGTCAAAATGACATATAAACATCTTTTCGTATTCTATTTTGCCTGGAAATGTTTCCAACACGCTAGAAAAATAGGCGTCGGTCCTATTTTCTAGCGTGCACGTGTTTTCCGCCTGAGACGTGTGTGTCACGCAGGCAGTGTGCACGCTCTAACCGGTTAACATGGGAGCTGAAATAAAAACGGACACGCCACGCAGCTGACACGCTCACGCCACGCAGCCGGTGTGCAGGACGCCCGAACCACCTCAACTGGCTCCTTTCGACGCAGAGGAGCAGCGGCTCCACTCCGAGCTCCTCACGGATGACTGAGCTCATTTAAGACCATTATATGAAAAATGACAGAGCTTCAGAAACATGAAAAAGTTAAATATAGTCACTTTAAGATGAAACAGCAAAAGCAACCACAGTCATTTTCTACATAGATTTTACAAGGAAAGCTTAATTATGTCACATAAATTCTTGAGTCTTGATCTCTCGGCTCAACTAGAAGTCCCTAAATAATTGTCACTTTCACTTTGCGGCTAAAATTTCCCTTAAATTACACCATATACGCTTATAAATAGATCTGCTTTAATACTTAAAAACTGTACACACGTGTGCATCTGTTCACCCCTTTTCTTTGTCTTTTTTTTAACACCCTTTCAATTTACGTTGGGAAACAGAAACGCAACACAAAAATCACCCCCAAAGTTTTCCCTCCGTTTCCCACGAACACGACAGCTGTAAGTGTGAGATGATCATTTTGGCAAAAAAGGCAAAAAAAAACAAAGTGTTAGGTAGTGCCGAGAGGTAAAGTCACGTACACCTACGTACGTCTTATGGCGCTGACGCACCAACCCGATTATCGGCCGTCTGACAGTCTGGCGAGGTCGGTGACTCGAGTCTGTTCGGTGTGCTCCGTGCCGTCGTCAGTCGGAGGAGCCGTCGGCTTTAATTTGGGCCGATTTGACTTGTTGAATAAGCCAGTGGGGCAGTCGGACTCAATGACCAACCTGATTGGTGGAGCCCTTGACTAGCGAATCAGTGCACTTATGTTAAAATGACCAATTACCGGAAATGACGTGCAGGATGAGCGAGACGAACGGCTCTCAAAATCTGAGGAAAATCTTTCAAACTGACATTTGTCGATCTGAAATGAAGACAGATTCAGTAACTGCACGGCCTATTTCTCTCTTAAAATGTTTTCAGAAACACGTTTCGGTGAACTATTTTAGTCCAATATGAGATCGTATTCTGAACGAGCCGCCATGACAGTCTGGCTGTGAATTTCCTGATGAAACCAGACCCACGTGACGCGTTCGTCCAATCAGATGCCAGTTTTCATTTTTGGCCGACAATACAGATTAGCGCCGCCTGCTGCTATGGAGACGTATTACGCAGGGCTCAACATAAAAAAAAAAAAATCCCCACTGACCCCCGGGGCCAATTTTTTAATTTGGGCCGATTTGACTTGTTAAATCGGCCAGCGGGCAGTCAGACTCAATGACCAATCTGATTGGTGGAGTGCTAGCCCTTGACCAGCGAATCAGTGCACTTATGTTAAAACACTTTTAAAGACGAAAATCTTTTAAACTGACCTTTGTTGATCTGAAATGAAGACAGATTCAGCAACTTGCACGGCCTATTTCTCTCTTAAAATGTTTTCAGAAACACGTTTCGGTGAACTATTTTAGTAAAATACAGGATTG
>NC_050176.1:23819702-23824702 GCF_008315115.2 Sander lucioperca
CCTACCGCTAGCTAGTTAACACTATACTCAACAGCAGCTAACGTTAGCCTACCGCTAGCTAGTTAACACTATACTCAACAGCAGCTAACGTTAGCCTACCGCTAGCTAGTTAACACTATACTTCACAGCAGCTAACGTTAGCCTACCGCTAGCTAGTTAACACTATACTCAACAGCAGCTAATGTTAGCCTACCACTAGCTAGTTAACACTGTACTCGACAGCAGCTAACGTTAGCCTACCGCTAGCTAGTTAACACTATATCCGACAGCAGCTAACGTTAGCCTACCGCTAGCTAGTTAACATTATACTCGACAGCAGCTAACGTTAGCCTACCGCTAGCTAGTTAACACTATACTCGACAGCAGCTAACGTTAGCCTACCGCTAGCTAGTTAACGCTATACTCGACAGCAGCTACCGTTAGCCTACCGCTAGCTAGTTAACGCTATACTCGACAGCAGCTACCGTTAGCCTACCGCTAGCTAGTTAACGCTATACTCGACAGCAGCTAACGTTAGCCTACCGCTAGCTAGTTAACGCTATACTCGACAGCAGCTAACATTAGCCTACCGCTAGCTAGTTAACGCTATACTCGACAGCAGCTAACGTTAGCCTACCGCTAGCTAGTTAACGCTATACTCGACAGCAGCTAACGTTAGCCTACCGCTAGCTAGTTAACGCTATACTCGACAGCAGCTAACGTTAGCCTACCGCTAGCTAGTTAACGCTATACTCGACAGCAGCTAACGTTAGCCTACCGCTAGCTAGTTAACGCTATACTCGACAGCAGCTAACGTTAGCCTACCGCTAGCTAGTTAACGCTATACTCGACAGCAGCTAACGTTAGCCTACTGCTAGCTAGTTAACACTATACTCGACAGCAGCTAACGTTAGCCTACCGCTAGCTAGTTAACACTATACTCGACAGCAGCTAACGTTAGCCTACCGCTAGCTAGTAGCTGGATTAAACACGGTTACAATGCTGACAGCTAACCCTGAACGGTGTAAAGTGTGACTGTGTTTTACTGTAGAGGACTGTGACTCAACAGCGGGATGTAACAATCTGCAGCTGCTGAGCTGCCGTCGGAAAAACAACACAGACGGTGCGTTCGAAGAAACTGGTAAACTACAGCTTCGTGGTGCATTTGAAGTTATTGTAAATGTCCTTTTCCCATCTGGTGGTTGTTTTTGTCGTTCAACAGCAATTTACTAGTGAAATAAGTTATTGTTATTGTTATACATTATTATTAAATCATTTAATTTTGACCATATGGCCTTAGCAATAAACAAGTTCTTTAATGTCACCAACTGCTGTTTAGTACCCTTTGTTTTCTTTTCTTTTTTTACTTTCTTAAAAAGTATCGGTTCAGGCACCGTTAATTATGTATGCGATTAATTTCGATTAATTAATCACAGAGTCTGTAATTAATTAGATTAATTTTTTTAATCGATTGACAGCCCTAATTCTTTTCTTTTCTACATCGGTGGAGGAGGTTTGATTCTTTAAGACGAAAATTCACGAAGACTCTCAACCAATCGGCGCCCAGGTCTCTGAGGTTACAAATAAACACAAAAAGGGGTTTTGATTCAACTTTTGGATTGAATGGAATTGTTTTCAAGGCAACCGGTAAGCTAACTTTACACTGGCTGCTTCCCGGGTCTTTCATTTGATATCTCCTCGCTCGGATAGAGGAGGGATCTTTGAGGAGCTATGAGATTGTAACGGGTATAATATTACCGAAATTTAATTAGTAATGCGTTATATTACTGCGTTACAGCAAAAAGTAATTGTGGTACTTTTGTAACACGTTTCTCCCGACACTGGGCTTGAATACAACCGAAAAGCATTTCTCCCCTACCTCAGGACTTCCCCTGGAGTCTAATCTCTCTGGAGTCTGGCTCCGCCCTCCTACGTACTTATGCTCAATTTTCATTTCCCTTCAGTACTACATCTGGGTTTGCGGTATAGTCTTGGGTTTTCTCCGAGACTAGTCTGGTAGGACCAGGCTAATGGACCAGAGTCTGGTAGGACCAGGCTAGTGGACCAGAATCTGGTAGGACCAGGCTAGTGTACCAGAGTCTGGTAGGACCAGGCTAATGGACCAGAGTCTGGTAGGACCAGGCTAGTGTACCAGAGTTTGGTAGGACCAGGCTATTGTACCAGAGTCTGGTAGGACCAGGCTAGTGGACCAGAGTCTGGTAGGACCAGGCTAGTGGACCAGAGTCTGGTAGGACCAGGCTAATGGACCAGAGTCTGGTAGGACCAGGCTAGTGTACCAGAGTCTGGTAGGACCAGGCTAGTGTACCAGAGTTTGGTAGGACCAGGCTAATGGACCATGGTCTGGTAGGACCAGGCTAATGGACCAGAGTCTGGGACCAGGCTAGTGGACCAGAGTCTGGTAGGACCAGGCTAGTGGACCAGAGTCTGTTAGGACCAGGCTAGTGGACCAGAGTCTGGTAGGACCAGGCTAATGGACCAGAGTCTGGTAGGACCAGGCTAATGTACCAGAATCTGGTAGGACCAGGCTAATGGACCAGAGTCTGGTAGGACCAGGCTAGTGGACCAGAGTTTGGTAGGACCAGGCTATTGTACCAGAGTCTGGTAGGACCAGGCTAGTGGACCAGAGTCTGGTAGGACCAGGCTAGTGGACCAGAATCTGGTAGGACCAGGCTAATGGACCAGAGTCTGGTAGGACCAGGCTAGTGTACCAGAATCTGGTAGGACCAGGCTAATGGACCAAAGACTGGTAGGACCAGGCTAATGGACCAGAGTCTGGTAGGACCAGGCTAGTGGACCAGAATCTGGTAGGACCAGGCTAGTGTACCAGAGTTTGGTAGGACCAGGCTATTGTACCAGAGTCTGGTAGGACCAGGCTAGTGGACCAGAGTCTGGTAGGACCAGGCTAGTGGACCAGAGTCTGGTAGGACCAGGCTAATGGACCAGAGTCTGGTAGGACCAGGCTAGTGTACCAGAGTCTGGTAGGACCAGGCTAGTGTACCAGAGTTTGGTAGGACCAGGCTAATGGACCATGGTCTGGTAGGACCAGGCTAATGGACCAGAGTCTGGTAGGACCAGGCTAGTGGACCAGAGTCTGTTAGGACCAGGCTAGTGGACCAGAGTCTGGTAGGACCAGGCTAATGGACCAGAGTCTGGTAGGACCAGGCTAATGTACCAGAATCTGGTAGGACCAGGCTAATGGACCAGAGTCTGGTAGGACCAGGCTAGTGGACCAGAGTTTGGTAGGACCAGGCTATTGTACCAGAGTCTGGTAGGACCAGGCTAGTGGACCAGAGTCTGGTAGGACCAGGCTAGTGGACCAGAATCTGGTAGGACCAGGCTAATGGACCAGAGTCTGGTAGGACCAGGCTAGTGTACCAGAATCTGGTAGGACCAGGCTAATGGACCAAAGTCTGGTAGGACCACGCTAATGGACCAGAGTCTGGTAGGACCAGGCTAGTGGACCAGAATCTGGTAGGACCAGGCTAGTGTACCAGAATCTGGTAGGACCAGGCTAATGGACCAAAGTCTGGTAGGACCAGGCTAATGGACCAGAGTCTGGTAGGACCAGGCTAGTGGACCAGAATCTGGTAGGACCAGGCTAGTGTACCAGAGTCTGGTAGGACCAGGCTAATGGACCAGAGTCTGGTAGGACCAGGCTAGTGTACCAGAGTTTGGTAGGACCAGGCTATTGTACCAGAGTCTGGTAGGACCAGGCTAGTGGACCAGAGTCTGGTAGGACCAGGCTAGTGGATCAGAGTCTGGTAGGACCAGGCTAGTGTACCAGAGTCTGGTAGGACCAGGCTAATGGACCAGAGTCTGGTAGGACCAGGCTAGTGTACCAGAGTCTGGTAGGACCAGGCTAGTGTACCAGAGTTTGGTAGGACCAGGCTAATGGACCATGGTCTGGTAGGACCAGGCTAATGGACCAGAGTCTGGGAACAGGCTAGTGGACCAGAGTCTGGTAGGACCAGGCTAGTGGACCAGAGTCTGTTAGGACCAGGCTAGTGGACCAGAGTCTGGTAGGACCAGGCTAATGGACCAGAGTCTGGTAGGACCAGGCTAATGTACCAGAATCTGGTAGGACCAGGCTAATGGACCAGAGTCTGGTAGGACCAGGCAAGTGTACCAGAATCTGGTAGGACCAGGCTAATGGACCAAAGTCTGGTAGGACCAGGCTAATGGACCAGAGTCTGGGACCAGGCTAGTGGACCAGAGTCTGGTAGGACCAGGCTAGTGGACCAGAGTCTGTTAGGACCAGGCTAGTGGACCAGAGTCTGGTAGGACCAGGCTAATGGACCAGAGTCTGGTAGGACCAGGCTAATGTACCAGAATCTGGTAGGACCAGGCTAATGGACCAGAGTCTGGTAGGACCAGGCTAGTGGACCAGAGTTTGGTAGGACCAGGCTATTGTACCAGAGTCTGGTAGGACCAGGCTAGTGGACCAGAGTCTGGTAGGACCAGGCTAGTGGACCAGAATCTGGTAGGACCAGGCTAATGGACCAGAGTCTGGTAGGACCAGGCTAGTGTACCAGAATCTGGTAGGACCAGGCTAATGGACCAAAGACTGGTAGGACCAGGCTAATGGACCAGAGTCTGGTAGGACCAGGCTAGTGGACCAGAATCTGGTAGGACCAGGCTAGTGTACCAGAGTCTGGTAGGACCAGGCTAATGGACCAGAATCTGGTAGGACCAGGATAGTGTACCAGAGTTTGGTAGGACCAGGCTATTGTACCAGAGTCTGGTAGGACCAGGCTAGTGGACCAGAGTCTGGTAGGACCAGGCTAGTGGACCAGAGTCTGGTAGGACCAGGCTAATGGACCAGAGTCTGGTAGGACCAGGCTAGTGTACCAGAGTCTGGTAGGACCAGGCTAGTGTACCAGAGTTTGGTAGGACCAGGCTAATGGACCATGGTCTGGTAGGACCAGGCTAATGGACCAGAGTCTGGGACCAGGCTAGTGGACCAGAGTCTGGTAGGACCAGGCTAGTGGACCAGAGTCTGT
>NC_050176.1:23832202-23857202 GCF_008315115.2 Sander lucioperca
CACACCTCCCTGTAAGACCAGCACGCCCAGAATGCACCTGAACACACCTCCCTGTAAGACCAGCACGCCCAGAATGTACCTGAACACACCTCCCTGTAAGACCAGCACGCCCAGAATGCACCTGAACACACCTCCCTGCAAGACCAGCACGCCCAGAATGCACCTGAACACACCTCCCTGTAAGACCAGCACGCCCAGAATGCACCTGAACACACCTCCCTGTAAGACCAGCACGCCCAGAATGCACCTGAACACTCCTCCCTGTAACACCAGCACGCCCAGAATGCACCTGAACACACAGATGGGCGCATGTGCATTTGGTATTTAAACGACGCGGGCGCTGGACGGTCTTAAACTAGCAAAGACACTTGCGTTGGGCTTTGCGCTGCGCCGGGTGCAGGATAGGGCCCTTAAACTGAAAATTACTAATAGTCTCTTATTGTATGTATACATGTGTGTGTTCATGTATATGTACAACAAACTTGGATGCAGTCCTTTCAGTGCAAAACATCAGCAAAAGTGCAAAACAGGTGACTAAATTAACATTGATGGAACATGGAACGATGGACCCTAATCGCACTAAACGGGCGCCGTCTGGACTACAAAGCTGAAAGGGGAGGGACCAGGGGACGTCGACCAGCAGCTGATTGGACGAACACGTCACGTGGGTCTGGCTGCTCCCGGATTTCACAACCGACCATTAATGGCGGCTCGTTCAGAACACGATCTCTCGTATTTTACTAAAATAGTTCACCGAAACGTGTATCTGAAAACATTTTAAGAGAGAAATAGGCCGTGCAAGTTGCTGAATCTGTCTTCATTTCAGATCGACAAAGGTCAGTTTGAAAGATTTTCGTCAGATTTTGAGAAACGGCGAGCAAAAGTGTCCCTTTTGGGACAATACTAACCATCCAAAGCGGGCACTACGGCAGTAAGTGGTCAGTGCACGTTAGCGCTGTACTGATGGAAGAATATGCCGAATGAGACACAGCCTGAGATTCGGACAGTGCTTCTCTGACGGAGAATGTTTTTAAATCCCACCTGTGAGCTCTGAATGTGTAGATGGGCTCCACGTCTAAAGCAGCACACCTGGAGGATTAAAGAAAAGACAATGAATCAACGTTAGAAAAACAGAAACGACAGCCTGTCCTCTAACGTCGGCCTGTTTCAGATTAAAGGTCCCATATCGTGCTCCTTTTTAAGTTCATGCTCGTACGGTATTTTGGGGTTTCTACTTAAAAACATGGTGACATGCTCTAACGTTCAAAAAACATTTTATTTTTCTCATACTGTCTTGAATATACACCCAAGTCTCGTGGTGGTGATTACGAATTTTAATGTAATGTATTTAAATGGGAAGCATGTTTCGTGATCACAGCACGACAACGGTAGGGAGTAGTATGACAAGCCAAAAACCGTCCTGTTGTTGTCGCGGGCGTGTGGCGGTAAATTTCCCCGTTAAGGCCGCGTGTGGCGGTCTGTCCTGTTGTTGTCGCGGGCGTGTGGCGTTAAATTTCCCCGTTGTGGCTGCGTGTGGCGGTCTGTCGGACCGTCCTGTTGTTGTCGCGGGCGTGTGGCGTTAAATTTCCCCGTTGTGGCCGCGTGTGGCGGTCCGTCCTGTTGTTGTCGCGGGCGTGTGGCATTTAATTTCCCCGTTGTGGCCGCGTGTGGCGGTCTGTCGGACCGTCCTGTTGTTGTCGCGGGCGTGTGGTGTTTAATTTCCCCGTTAAGGCCGCGTGTGGCGGTGCGTCCTGTTGTTGTCGTGGGCGTGTGGCGTTTAATTTCCCCATTAAGGCCGCGTATGGCGGTCCGTCCTGTTGTTGTCGCGGGCGTGTGGCGTTAAATTTCCCCGTTGTGGCCGCGTGTGGCGGTCTGTCCTGTTGTTGTCGCGGGCGTGTGGCGTTAAATTTCCCCATTAAGGCCGCGTGTGGCGGTCCGTCCTGTTGTTGTCGCGGGCGTGTGGCGTTAAATTTCCCCGTTGTGGCCGCGTGTGGCGGTGCGTCCTGTTGTTGTCGCGGGCGTGTGGCGTTAAATTTCCCCGTTGTGGCCACGTGTGGCGGTCCGTCCTGTTGTTGTCGCGGGCGTGTGGCGTTTAATTTCCCCGTTAAGGCCGCGTGTGGCGGTGCGTCCTGTTGTTGTCGCGGGCGTGTGGCGTTAAATTTCCCCGTTGTGGCCGCGTGTGGCGGTGCGTCCTGTTGTTGTCGCGGGCGTGTGGCGTTAAATTTCCCCGTTGTGGCCACGTGTGGCGGTGCGTCCTGTTGTTGTCGCGGGCGTGTGGCGTTTAATTTCCCCGTTAAGGCCGCGTGTGGCGGTGCGTCCTGTTGTTGTCGTGGGCGTGTGGCGTTTAATTTCCCCATTAAGGCCGCGTGTGGCGGTCCGTCCTGTTGTTGTCGCGGGCGTGTGGCGTTAAATTTCCCCATTAAGGCCGCGTGTGGCGGTCCGTCCTGTTGTTGTCGCGGGCGTGTGGCGTTAAATTTCCCCGTTGTGGCCACGTGTGGCGGTGCGTCCTGTTGTTGTCGCGGGCGTGTGGCGTTAAATTTCCCCGTTGTGGCCGCGTGTGGCGGTGCGTCCTGTTGTTGTCGCGGGCGTGTGGCGTTAAATTTCCCCATTGTGGTCGCGTGTGGCGGTCCGTCCTGTTGTTGTCGCGGGTGTGTGGCGTTTAATTTCCCCGTTCGAACCGAACCCTACGCTTGCACTACGCGCGCTACGCTGGTCGCCGTAATGACGGCGCCATTGATTACGGGAAGGTGTTTACGTAGGTGGAGCGTTCAATGCTAGCCTGTTGTGACATCACAGCCGTACAAGATGTCCTGAGTGACATCACAGTTTCTGAATAAGGGCGGTGTGCATTAACCTGACTCCGCCAGATGGATCGCTTCGCATTTGCTCGGCATATCCATCTGGGAACTTTCCGTTGGAGAACGTTTGGGAAGGGGCGAAAATCCTGGTTAGCTGATTGGATAAACCATCTGTCTATCACCACCTATGTTGGTGATGGACGGGCCAAATCAACCAACCAGATCAACGATATATCAAACTCTTGCCGAAACCAGTCGGGAGAAGAGCAACAACATCTTTTCCTCTGAGAAAAGCCTCCAGTGCCGTTAGCTCTTCTTTCAATGAAGGAATACTTTCTAATTCGGATAAAACTTGCGTGACAGCTACGCTCATCTCATCCGTGGAAGCCGCCAGTCGCTTCTCGTTGCGTCACACCTAAACCCGCCTCAAAACCAACGCTGATTGGTCGGTTGTTTTGGCGAACGGCTCCAAATGTTCTCTGTCTCAAGATGTCAGACTGATCTGCGAGTGGAAAACTGGAGCTCGCCAGATCAGGACGGGCTCAAAAATGTTACAAAATGCCACATTGTAGCCTAATAAGATCAGAATCTGCATTTTAACTTTTTAAAAATGTATCCATCGCTGTTGCAGGCTTACGGCGATGATCTCGGCCCTACCGCTTACATCCAGCGATGTGCGTGAAAGGTGGCGGTGATTCCATCGTCTTAAATCAACAAGGTCATTATTGCGCTACACTGCCACCTACTGACACGGAATAATATTTAATATCTCTGCCAGTCATCACATTGCTAGCGCCCTATGATTTCCGCGATGCGGAAAACGTGGACGGAATCGCGGAATTTACACATTAAAAGGGAATTCTGTTATACACGTGGAATCGCACGGAATTTGCATATATTTTGTTGACATATTAAATAAACAATTTTTTTTTTACTTCCTTCCTTCTCATTTTTCAGTTTAAAACAACAAGCGGAGACAGGTCCCTACCTAAACCGTGGCCAAATGGCACAGCCTGTCGCCTAGTAACCATACGTCATCACGTTCACGTTGAGTTTGTTGCGAGGGGAAAAATGCGGAAGCGAGTGGCGCCTCCCGACAACCATTTGAGATCAAGAGTTCATCTCAAGAATAAAGCTAAATCTCCAGCGGGAAAGTCCCTCCAGGTTACCATGGAGGCAACGACTACATCAACAGATGCAAGGCGAGAGTTTGGGGGAGATGTTGTTGCAGCGTGTGCTGAAGCTGACGTACCGCTAGAGAACATGAAGAGGATGCGTCCGTTTGTTGTTAAACGCTGCACGCAGAGAGGCAGACCCGCCTGCCGCCGGTCTTTGACCAGCGCACGCAGGAAGTGCTGCGAGAGATCCGTGGAAATAACATCTTGGTTGTTGTCGACGAAACCGAGATCTCAGTGTCCTCAACGTCGTTATAGGTGAGCATCCAGAGCTTTTATTTAGGTCATTTTGAATGTGCTTTGTTGAATATATTAACAGTTTCAATAAAAAAAGCTGAACTGTGAGTTTTTAAAGGTCAATACTGCTGAGAAGTGAAGAGAAATCAAGCAGATCCGAAAAAATCCGAAAGGGCTAAAAATAAATCCGAAAACGGATTTCATAGGGCCCTACGTTGCAGGCACAGATGCACAACAATGGCAAATTATTTGCAGTAACTCAATAAAAAAAATGTAGTTGGATCAATTCAGTAAAATTGGATAATTTCCGGTGGTTGGTTATCACTGGTATATGGGACCTTTAATGCAGCTGGTGTAAATGGACAGTTTGTGAATGAACGATGGATATGTTAAAAGCCTGACTTCTTGGCGGGCGCCGTCTTCTGGAGGTTCCACAGTTTGAGGGTGTGATCCTCGGAGGCGGTGACGAGGACGGGCTCCACCGGGTGGAAGGCCAGACTCCGCACCGAGTCAAAGTGGCTCCGCAGGGTGAACTTTGGGTTCCAGGTCTTCCTCAGGGCGTCCTGGCTGCTGGAGATCTACAGGGGGGAGGGAGGGAGGGATGGAGGGAGGCAGGAAAGGAGAGAGGGAGGGAGGGAGAGGAGAGGAGAGGAGAGGAGAGGAGAGGAGAGAGGGAGAGGAGGGAGGGAGAGGAGGGAGGGAGGGAGGGAGGGAGAGGAGGGAAGGAGGCAGGAAAGGAGAGAGGGAGGGAGGGAGGGACGGAGGGATGGAGGGACGGAGGGAGGGAGAGGAGGCAGGAAAGGAGAGAGGGAGGGAGGGAGAGGAGAGGAGAGGAGAGGAGAGGAGAGGAGAGGAGGGAGGGAGGGAGGGAGGGAGAGGAGGGAAGGAGGCAGGAAAGGAGAGAGGGAGGGAGGGAGGGACGGAGGGATGGAGGGACGGAGGGAGGGAGAGGAGGCAGGAAAGGAGAGAGGGAGGGAGGGAGAGGAGAGGAGAGGAGAGGAGAGGAGAGGAGAGGAGAGGAGAGGAGAGGAGAGGAGAGGAGAGGAGAGGAGAGGAGAGGAGGGAGGGAGAGGAGGGAGGGAGAGGAGGGAGGGAGGGAGAGGAGGGAAGGAGGCAGGAAAGGAGAGAGGGAGGGAGGGAGGGACGGAGGGATGGAGGGACGGAGGGAGGGAGAGGAGAGGAGAGGAGAGGGAGGGAGGGAGGGAGAGGAGAGGAGAGGAGAGGAGAGGAGAGGAGAGGAGGGAGGGAGGCAGGAAAGGAGAGAGGGAGGGATGAAGGGAGGGAGGGAGGCAGGAAAGGAGAGAGGGAGGGAGGGAGGGACAAAGGGAGGGAGGGATAGAGGGATGGATGGAGGGAGGCAGGAAAGGAGGGAGGGATGGAGGGAGGGACAAAGGGATGATGGGAGGGAGGGACAGAGGGATGGACGGAGGGAGGAATGAAAGGAGGGAGGGATGGAGGGAGGTACAAAGGGAGGGAGGAAAGGAGGGAGGGACAGAAGGATGGACGGAGGGAGGCAGGGAGGGAGGGATGGAGGGAGGGACAAAGGGAGGGAGGAAGGGACAGAGGGAGGGATGGAGGGACAGACAAAAGGATGATGGGAGGGAGGGACAGAGGGATGGACGGAGGGAGGAATGAAAGGAGGGAAGGATGGAGGGAGGGACAAAGGGATGATGGGAGGGAGGGACAGAGGGACGGATGGAGGGAAGCAGGACAGGAGGGAGGGATGGAGGGAGGGACCGGGGAGGGAGGGAGGGAGGGACAAAGGGAGGAAGGGACAGAGGGATGGAGGGAGGGATAGAGGGAGGGAGGAAGGAACGGAGGGAGGGACAAAGGGATGATGGGAGGGAAGGACAGCGGGACGGACGGAGGGAGGAATGAAAGGAGGGAGGGATGGAGAGAGGGACAAAGGGAGGGAGGGATAGAGGGATGGACAGAGGGAGGCAGGAAAGGAGGGAAGGATGGAGGGAGGGGAGAAGGAATCAAGTGTTTTTTTAGTTGAACTATTACTGTAACTGGGATAAAAATAGCATGGTTAAGATGGAAATGCTGAAATAAAAAGCTTAAACGTGACTAGTGATCCACGCTCTCCTGCAGCAGCTGCCAGCTTCCTGCTGTTGGTTTGACTCACGTCGTACGCCAGGCTGTCGGCCTCGTTGGCGACCGTCAGTCCGGCCAGTTCTCCCAGTCCCAGCTCGTTAGAAACCGCCTCGTCCACCCGGCCCAGGATGAAAGACTTCCCCGACGACGGCAGGAAAGTCATCGCTTCTACGGACACAAAACAGGAAGCAGCTGCGTTAAAGCCATAGACATATATATATATATATATATATAATGGACCAGCAGATCCCGTGTCTCTGGACGGAGACCAGTGAAGTCTCTTTCCCGGTGATGGCTGATCGTTACTGAGCAGCCTCCAACTGAGCTTGAAGACGTAGATGTGACGTGAGCAACCTGTCTGAAAGTTGGAAGTCTTCTGGTAGCTGTGCCAAGAGAAATCTCAATCATTCCCAATCTAGCAGAGACGGAGAGCGTAGGTATATGTAAGGAGATAACATAGACACAGGCTAATTATTGATCACTGAAATGATAGTTAACATTA
The DNA here is from genome assembly GCF_008315115.2 of Sander lucioperca. Lineage (NCBI taxonomy): Eukaryota > Metazoa > Chordata > Actinopteri > Perciformes > Percidae > Sander > Sander lucioperca. Next base: position 23,839,012 of record NC_050176.1, read on the forward strand.
GTAATTAAACTTAAACAGCTAATGGAAGTCCAAACTGCCTGAGAGCTTCTCCTGTACTATACGGTAATTCCTCTACTATGAGACAGTAAGTCTCGTGGTTATGACCCAATCGTTAGCCTATTTTTATAAAAACGTCTGCTATGGAGCCATAACGTGAGCTACAAGGTAATGGAGCCTTTTATACATTGTCGTGTTTCTTTAGAAATAAACAACGGACAAATAGAGTCTTTAAACTCTTCAGATGTAAAGTTATTCTCTGTCAAAGTGACGTCAGAATGAATGGCAGTCAATGGGATGCTAACGGGAGCTGATGGCTTGGTAGCATCAAAATGGCGCCATAGGAGCTACGCGGTCCGAGGAGAAGCTGACCCCGTTGGTTAAAGCCTACTACACACCGGGCCAATAATCGGCCGTCTGACAGTCTGGCGAGGTCGGTGACTCGAGTCTGTTCGGTGTGTTCGTGCCGTCGTCCGTCCGAGGGGCCGTCGGCTTTCATTTGGGCTGATTTGACATGTCTAATCGGCGGGGCGGGCTCTGCCGGCAGTCGGACTCAATGACCCATCTGATTGGTGGAGAGCTAACCAGGAAACGGAGAGCGGGATGAGCGTGACTAGAGTCTCTCAAAATCTGATGAAAATCTTTTAAACTGACCTTTGTTGATCTGAAATGAAGACAGATTCAGCAACTGCACGGCCTATTTCTCGCTTAAAATGTTTCCAGAAACACGTTTCGGTGAACTATTTTAGTCCAATATGAGATCGTATTCTGAACGAGCCGCCATGAAAGTCTGGCTGTGATTTCCTGGAGAAACCAGACCCACGTGACGCGTTCGTCCAATCAGCTGCCGGTTTTCTATTTGGGGAGACAATCCAGATTAGCGCCGCCTGCTGTTATGGAGACGTATTACGTCTCGTCTCTTCGGTGTGTTCTGAGGAACGTTTTGGACCAACTCGGGGACACTGATCAGTCACACTGGCTTTACTGCCGACGGCCGGCCGTCTGGTTGGTGTGTAACGGCCTTAAGAGACAGACTGATAATTTATTAATTTCTAATTCATTTCTAATTTATACTCTATATTGATCCCCAATGGGGAAATTACAATTTACACTCTGTTGTTATTACACACTACATACAGGCCTGATACACACACACACACACACACACACACACACACACACACACACACACACACACAAGTTTGTTTCACTATCTTTGTGGGGACCCGTCATTGACATAATGCATTCCCTAGCCCCTTACCCTAACCTTAACCATCACCACTAAATGCCTAACCTTAACCCTTACCCTCACCCTAACCATAACCTAATTCTAACCCTAATCCTAAAACCAAGTCTTAACCCTCAAACAGACCTTTAACCTGGTGGGGTCCAACATTTTGGCCCTCATAAGGCTGTCGGGACCCCACAAGTATACTGGACTCCTCGGTTTTTGGACCCCATGAATATAGTTAAACAAGAACAAACACACACACACACACACACACACACACACACACACACACACACACACACTGCAAATGTTTTAAAAGAAGGCGGACAGGTTACCGTCTTCGGGGCGTCCCAGTTCGTGCTCATTGAGTCTGGGGACCGCTGGGCGGGACGGGGGCGTTACGGGCGGCTGCATGGAGGGAGGCTCCTCGGCGTCCCGCAGGTTAGCCAGCATGTCCTGCAGCTTAGACCGGTTCGGTCCTGGAGGAGGAAGAGAAGGGAGAGAGGGGAGACACAAATCAGAGGAGGAAACCGAAACATGGAGTCAGGAGGAAGAAGGGGAACAACGTAGGAAAAAGGAGTTTAGGAGAGAAAGATAGAAACAGACATTAGCACGACGAAGGGTTTAAGGTTTAAAGTTTAACTCTGTTCACAAACTGCTCTGTTGTAGTCCAGCCTTTACTTCAGAGACAAACGTGGTCACTTTGGACCACACGTTATAATGCTCACCTAGCTGCTAGCATGGCACGCCCTCATACTCTGCTTCTGACTGGCTAGTAGTCCTTACCTAGCTACTGTCAGGACACGCCCTCATACTCTGCTTCTGACTGGCTAGTAGTCCTTACCTAGCTACTGAGCATGTGATCTTACCTAGCTACTGAGCATGTGATCTTACCTAGCTACTGAGCATGTGCGACTGCCAACAAAGATGTTACAGCAGTGAGAGGTCTCACTCTGTAGCTAAAACAGAGACCTGAACACAGGGTGAAAAGAGGAGCTGCAGCAATGAGCAGTACAACTAAAATATGGTGTTTTTTGAAAATTAAACCACATAAACCTATTCTGGTACAACCTCTAAAATACAATTATGAACCTGAAAATGAGCAGAATATGAGCACTTTAAAGTTGGTGCATTCCTTTGGGACTTTTGGGAAAAGTGCAGCAAATCTACATGAAGGTGGAAAACATGAAGAAACGAAGTTGAGGAAAAAGAACCAAACCAGACGACGATATCGGCCGTTTGTTCCTCCCCTCTAATCTGACCCACAGGAGAGTTTTCCGTACTCATATCTAACGTAGCGTAATCTATCTATCTATCTATCTATCTATCTATCTATCTATCTATCTATCTGTCTCTTTCCACTTTTCCAATCATCACAACTCTAGGTTTCGACTCGAGGTCGACCTTTCTGTTAAAGAGTAAGATCCTTTTTTTAAACATAAAAACATCCGCCAAATTACGTTCGCTAAACCCACCAGACTCCATGTAAATAAACAGTCATTTTAGCATCATAAAATACACTTCATTCACAGTCGACAGAAACAAAATAAAACTATCAAAAGCCGTTTTGGGTCGTCTTTCCACTTTAACCAACCATCACAATGCTAGTTTTGGTTGAAATAAACACACAGTTTACCGATTTCCATGTGAAAATATGGTGGCTCTAAACACGCTAAAAGTATTGTTTTTTTAAATGGAGTCTGGTGGGTTTAGCGCTAGCGACTTCAGAGCTGTTTCTGGTTAAACAGAAAGGTCTCAAAGAGGTTTTAAAAAGTCTATCTCTGTAGGGATCCTTTCCATAATGTTGTCAGACACTTAGAATAATAATCTGAGTCTGTCAGCGGCAACAACAGAACTTCTAGTGGACCATATTGACGCTGAACATTTGTCTCGTAGCGTTACATTGCAGCCTGGTCTGTGGCTGCCGGTTACAGCGTTAACGCTTAACACTGGACCAGTTTAAAGATTGTTGTTCCCATCAGTCACTTAAACCCATAAACATAGGAAAATAGGGTCCATGTTGAAAAAGGGCCCCTATGGAATCTGTCTTATAGCTTTTTTTCAGATTCTCAATTTCGCGAATCCATCAATCCATCATCCTGTTATCACAGAAACTATTGGGCTCTACATTAAACCAAAGAATAGACTGAGAGGAGAGAAAACAGAAAAAACAAAGAGAGTCAGGGGAACAGAAACTACAAAGAGGATGAGGAGAGAGGTTCAGGACTTACTCTTCACCCCCTTCTTGCCCTTGCGTTCCTTCCTGTACTGCTCCTTGAGCTGGGCGATCAGTCCCTGGTCCACGTCCCAGGACAGTTCCCCTCCAGGGGAGGGGTCATCCTTCTCTGCAGGCCAGCAGGGGAGAGAAAGGAGGAGTTAACAATAGGCGTTAACCTGAAATCTTTGTATTAGGCTACATTAACATCGCTATGTTTTAGTTTTTAAGTGTTAAAGGAGAATTCCGGTCAATTTCAACACGTAGCTCTGTTGTTTGGAAATGTGGAGTGCTGGCAGTAGCAAAAAAACCCGAAAACAATCGGTGCTGCCTACACCGTGTTATCCCCCTTCTAGCGTTAGCACCCAACAGGCTTAAACAGGGCTAGTTTTAAACATGTTTTTAAGTCTCTAAACATGCTCAAAATGTCATTACAAGTGCCTACCCATGTGAAGTGATTCCTTCTGCACCAAAATTATATTTTATTTTTATTCAGGAATTCAACTGTCTGTCATCTAACTGTACGTACGCTCGCTCGTTAGCCGCTGAACCGCAGCAGCGTGCAGGCAGAGCGAGCAGCCGCCAGCTGTTGATCCGTGCAGGACTTCACCGTGAGCGGACTGTTTAGAGACCATGTGACCGGCAGGTAACGTTAACTGGTCCCTATACGCAAATATCATAAATGATAGGGAACCCAGCAACGGCCATGATGAGCTTCTCCTCCTTTTTCTCTGAACTAATGTTTTGGTAGGAACCAAAGTTTACATCGTATGTTTCTCTGGGATCAGCCAGCGTGAAGGACGTCTATATTCTGACTGGTTGCCGCTGAACCGCGTCATAGCTCATTACCATAAAGTTGACCTACTTTCAACTTTCTGATTGATGCTCCGGTCGCTCAAAACGCTCAAAACGCTCAAAACGCCCAAAACGTGACGCCAACAGATCTGCCGCTCCTTGCAGCTGAGAGAAGCAGCTTCCATTGAAAATGAATGACTTCCTGTATCGTTAGAAGATCAAGTCGGCGGCGGTGTGGACGTACGGGAAACCATAAAATACAAATAAAAACTCAATAAAATCATGAACTCAAGTGTCATTATGAAACAAATATAACAAACACAAAATGTTGGTCTGTACAGCAGCTGTTAGTTATATGTAGTTTGCTGCTAGCATGCAGCCTGACGTCTGAAATACCAAACCTTCCTACATACGTTGCAAAACGCTTTGTCTGCATCACGTAAAACTGCAGTAATCCAGCGGTATTACCCAGTCCTCCCAGTACCTGCAGAGACCTTTTTGCTTTTTAGCTACGTGTTCTTTTGGTCCCAGGACACCAGCCTGAGCCTCCATTTCAACAATGAATGAATGAAAAATAGCAATGCGTGTTATCAAAATCTGCGCCTAGCCGCCTACATAGTCCTACGTGGCCCTACGTGGCCCTACGTAGGCCTACGTAGGGCCACGTACTGTTGCAGCCAGTTAGTAGCCGATGTGAGCTAGTGAGTTAGTAGCCGATATGAGCCTACGTAGGCCTACGTAGGCCTGAATGAATGAAAAATAGCAATGCGTGTTATCAAAATCTGCGCCTAGCCGCCTACGTACTACGTACTGTTGCAGCCAGTTAGTAGCCGATGTGAGCTAGTAGCCGATATGAGCCTACGTAGGCCTACATAGGCCTGAATGAATGAAAAATAGCAATCCGTGTTATCACGTACTGTTGCAGCCAGTTAGTAGCCGATGTGAGCTAGTGAGTTAGTAGCCGATATGAGCCTACGTAGGCCTATGCGGCCACATAGGCCTACATAGGCCTGAATGAATGAAAAATAGCAATGCGTGTTATCAAAATCTGCGCCTAGCCACCTACGTAAGCCCTACGTAGGGCCTACGTACTGTTGCAGCCAGTTAGTAGCCGATGTGAGCTAGTAGCCGATATGAGCCTACGTAGGCCTATGCGGCCACGTAGGCCTACATAGGCCTGAATGAATGAAAAATAGCAATGCGTGTTATCAAAATCTGCGCCTAGCCACCTACGTAAGCCCTACGTAGGGCCTACGTACTGTTGCAGCCAGTTAGTAGCCGATGTGAGCTAGTAGCCGATATGAGCCTACGTAGGCCTATGCGGCCACGTAGGCCTACATAGGCCTGAATGAATGAAAAAATAGCAATGCGTGTTATCAAAATCTGCGCCTAGCCGCCTACGTAGGCCTACGTGGCCCTACGTAGGGCCACGTACTGTTGCAGCCAGTTAGTAGCCGATGTGAGCTAGTGAGTTAGTAGCCGATATGAGCCTACGTAGGCCAACGCGGCCACCTAGGCCTACATAGGCCTGAATGAATGAAAAATAGCAATGCGTGTTATCAAAATCCGCGCCTAGCCTAGTTAGTAACCGATGTGAGCTGGTTGCAGGACGACCCAATGACCATGAAAAGATTTTAATGTTCTATCAGACTAGAACTACTCGACAGTCTGCTCTTGAGACTTTGCTCTAATTTTCGGGACAATTAGGGCAGGATTCGGGATTCGGGACAACTGCTTGGATTTCGGGACTGTCTGGTCCTGTCTGGAATTTTTTGGGACGTCTGGTCACCCTATTGTGAGTGGCAGCACAAGGCCGCTAGCTTCTGCACCGTCTATATATATATAAAAACACTCTTTACAAGATAAAGGTCCCAGCAGCCCCCGCAGTTTACACTAAATCCCCCTTCTTTTTTGTACTGTTTCTTAGCAACGCACTCAGTGCCGTTGGACCAATGACAAAGGCTTCCCCCCACGCAGCTGGTGACTCAGACACACAGAAGAGGCGTTTAAAAACCACCGAGAGGGGAAGCCTCTGTGGACCTCTCTCTGCATCTTTTCTATTTACAGACTGGAGATGGTCAGCGTAACGCTTATCAGTTCAATTTTCTAAGCACAAACGGACATTTGGAAAAACAGAAAAATGGGTTCACTTCAAATATCCAATTTTTAAATTATTTTCCGCCTTGACAAATTAAAAAATTGGATCTTTAAATTGTTTTTCCAATTTTCTGTTTTTTATTCAGAGGATCAGAAATTGAGAAAATTACAAGTCATCTCCCATTCCCTTTAAAAGCCAGGCGTGTTTGGACCTTGGAGCATTGCTGTTATGATGGTGGATTTACACCGTAATATTTTTATTTGTAATCTTCTGCATGTGTGTGTGCTGCTGTGCGTCCCTGTGTGTGTAACAAGCATAGTGTGCGTGCTGTGCACGAGCCTAGGAGCATTTTACTAATGCTCTGTTAAAATAACAATGAAATGCTGCGTTATTGACTTTAGACCAGGTTTTTGTTGGTCAATGGTGCCATCACTTCCCGCTGTCTCAAGATAGCAATACTCCCAGAATGCACCTGAACACACCTCCCTGTAAGACCAGCACGCCTAGAATGCACCTGAACACACCTCCCTGTAAGACCAGCACACCCAGAATGCACCTGAACACACCTCCCTGTAAGACCAGCACGCCCAGAATGCACCTGAACACACCTCCCTGTAAGACCAGCACGCCCAGAATGCACCTGAACACACCTCCCTGTAACACCAGCACGCCCAGAATGCACCTGAACACACCTCCCTGTAAGACCAGCACGCCCAGAATGCACCTGAACACACCTCCCTGTAAGACCAGCACGCCCAGAATGCACCTGAACACACCTCCCTGTAAGACCAGCACGCCCAGAATGCACCTGAACACACCTCCCTGTAAGACCAGCACGCCTAGAATGCACCTGAACACACCTCCCTGTAAGACCAGCACGCCTAGAATGCACCTGAACACACCTCCCTGTAAGACCAGCACGCCCAGAATGTACCTGAACACACCTCCCTGTAAGACCAGCACGCCCAGAATGCACCTGAACACACCTCCCTGTAAGACCAGCACGCCCAGAATGCACCTGAACACACCTCCCTGTAAGACCAGCATGCCCAGAATGCACCTGAACACACCTCCCTGTAAGACCAGCACGCCCAGAATGCACCTGAACACACCTCCCTGTAAGACCAGCACGCCCAGAATGCACCTGAACACACCTCCCTGTAAGACCAGCACGCCCAGAATGCACCTGAACACACCTCCCTGTAAGACCAGCACGCCCAGAATGCACCTGAACACACCTCCCTGTAAGACCAGCATGCCCAGAATGCACCTGAACACACCTCCCTGTAAGACCAGCACGCCCAGAATGCACCTGAACACACCTCCCTGTAAGACCAGCATGCCCAGAATGCACCTGAACACACCTCCCTGTAAGACCAGCACGCCCAGAATGCACCTGAACACACCTCCCTGTAAGACCAGCACGCCCAGAATGCACCTGAACACACCTCCCTGTAAGACCAGCACGCCCAGAATGCACCTGAACACACCTCCCTGTAAGACCAGCACGCCCAGAATGCACCTGAACACACCTCCCTGTAAGACCAGCACGCCTAGAATGCACCTGAACACACCTCCCTGTAAGACCAGCACGCCCAGAATGCACCTGAACACACCTCCCTGTAAGACCAGCACGCCCAGAATGCACCTGAACACACCTCCCTGTAAGACCCATGGGCCACAGATGGGTGCAGGTGCATTTGCTATTTAAACGACGTGGACGCTGGAAATTGACAACTGCGTCGGTCTGAAACTAGCAAAGACACTTGTGTCAGGCTTTGTGCTGCGCTGCACCGGGTGCAAGATAGGACTCTAGAAATGTAACTGTAGCAAACATCTCACTATCACTAACCTTATCCACATTCATATTTAGATGCAACAAATTATGTATCCAGCTACGAAAAGCCTGGAAGCCGAAAGTTAGGACGGAAGTACAAAGAGTCGTTGCAATGGAGATGATACACCGTCCCGTCTCGTCTCGTCGGCGTGAAACTGGCAGCTGTCAGAACGCTGCAGAAGGACGCGTCGCAAGAAGTTTCGTCTCTTACGTCTTCGTGGCGAATCTTTGGTCTGACCTGGGCGTAAGAACTGGATCAATTGGCTCATTATCACGCCGTAAAAAGGCAGACGAGGGCCGACCGCGGTGCGGGACACACCGCACAAACTAGGGCGACTGGCTCCTTGGTGCATCAGGGCCTTGAGACCAGTACCGTACTTTTGATTTAACCCTCCTGTTGACCTCGGGTCAAATTTGAGCCGTTTACAAAAACTTTCTATATCCAGTGTTTGGAATAACGCCGTTTAAAAGAACGCCGTTAGGTAACGACGTTATTCTTTCGGTAACGGGGTAATCTAACGAATTACTTTTCCCGTCGTTACAACGCCGTTAACGTTACTGGACGTTAAATGTGGTGCGTTACTATGCATTGATTGAATAAACTGTGTAATCCGAACGCACCCCTGGCCCACAGCTAGTGAGGAGGTGGGTTAATAACGAGGTAAGCCATTATGATTGGCTAAGGCAGAGTCATGTTTCATATGGTAGCCAATCAGAGCCAGTGTTTTTACACACATGCCAACACACGACACGCGCCGCACGCACGCACGCACGCACACACACACAACAGCTAAACAGAGATTCGATGAAGCAGCAGAGATGGCGAGTCAGGAGCAATCCGATGACAAGTTGGCGTTTTCAAGGTGGAGATATAAGCACTACTTAAAATTAATTGTGGTCAAAGGCGAGAACGTGCACGTAATGTGTACATTATGTCCAGGAGAGAAGACTTTGTCGACATCCGTTGTAAGCAACTCTAATTTAACGAAGCATCTCACAACGCTAGTGGCCAAAACCAGCGATACCTGCACCAGAGAGGATAGCTCGCCGTCCACTAGCAAAGAAGGACTCGGAGCAAAGTCCTCCAAGCAGCAGAAGATAGATCTCTCTGCCTCACAACAAAAAAACTGCTAAAAAAAAAATCAAAATTCTTTGACATATAGCAACTTTTTTTTAACAGTAACGCAAATAGTTACTTTCCCTGGTAACGAGTTACTTTTATCATAGAGTAATTCAGTTACTGACTCACACACAAGTAGTGAGTAACTATAACTAATTACTTTTTTAAAGTAACGTTCCCAACACTGTCTATATCAGAACTATGACAAAAGAACGTTGAAAAAAGTGACAGATGTTGGAAAAAATCTACAAAAATGTGTACACGTATATATTGTGTGTTTTTTATTGTGATATGGATCCTCCTGGGTCGGAAATAAAGTTTATATATAGCTTATATTCATAAAAAAAAAAAGAAAAAAAAGTTAACAACTGGCCTAACTCCGTGTCTTGTCTCGACGTCTCACCCCACTCTCCGCTGTCCTCCCCGCTCCGAGACTCCGGCGATCCGTCCAGCTCGTCGGGACTCGCCAAGAAGTCGAAACCCTTCAGAGCCTCCTCCGTGTCGGGGTCGTCGCTGAGCTCCGACGCCGAGGAAGACGGCGTGGACGGCTGTTTCTTCCTCACCATCTGTTGGCACAAAGGTACAAAAGGAAGGAGGAGGAAGATTATTACAAAATCTGCCTCTTAATGTCAACAACAGGGTAGTCAAACTCAGTTTCCCAGAGGGCCACACTGGAAAATGAGAATCACATCAAAGGCCAGACATGTAGAGATTATTGACATTGCTCTCATTTAAAAGAAAAAGTCAAATATTTTGACTGTATTATTGCACGTCTCAGATACTGTAGTCTTCTCACTTACATTTTGGTCCTCATAAAGCCCCCAAAAAAGTTCGGCAAAAAACGTCTTCAGCCAGCGACAAATACATTGAAAAAAAACACAAAAAAAGTTGGAAAAAGGCTGAAAAAAAGCACCAAAATTGTCTGAAAAAGTGACAGAAACATCAGAAAGTGACAGAAACATTGTACAAAGCGCCAAAACATTGAGTAAAGCAAAAAGTGCCTAAAGCATTGAAAAGAAAACGCATAAACCGCCAGAAAAGGAGTCAAAAATGTAAAAAAAAGCGACAAACTAAGTGGGCCTGAATTCATTGTCAACCTAAATTGAAATGCGGGCCGGATCAAAACCTGCGAGCGGCCGGATTTGGCCCTCGGGCCTCGAGTTTGACACGTGTGCGTCGTTATATTTCCTGATGTTGTTGACCACGTGTGTCAAACTCGAGGCCCGAGGGCCAAATCCGGCCGCTCGCAGGTTTTGATCCGGCCCGCATTTCAATTTAGGTTGACAATGAATTCAGGCCCACTTAGTTTGTCGCTTTTTTTTTTTACATTTTTGACTCCTTTTCTGGCGGTTTATGCGTTTTCTTTTCAATGCCTTTAGGCACTTTTTGCTTTACTCAATGTTTCTGTCACTTTTTCAGACAATTTTGACGCCTTTTTTCAACTTTTTTGGGGGCTTTATGAGGACCGAAATCTAAGTGAGAAGACTGCATTTAAGAGAAAAAGTCAACTATTTTGATGACATTGCATGTCTCAGATACTGTAGTCTTCTTACTTACATTTTGGTCCTCATAAAGCCCCCAAAAAAGTTCGGCAAAAAACGTCCTCAGCCAGCGACAAATACATTGAAAAAACCGCCAAAAAAGTTGGAAAAAGGCGTCAAAATTGTCTGAAAAAATATCAGAAAGTGCCAAAAACATTGTACAAAGCGCCAAAAACTTCCGAAAAAGTGGCAGGTAAGTGTTTTAAAAATGGCTATTTTGAGGCTAGCATCAAAGTGTCCCTAGCACTCCCATTCAAAAGGCCATTTGACCCAAAACAAAAAATACAGTCAATCTTAAAAGTGGCGCTTCCACAAAAGTTTGACTCGTGTACATACACAAAATGACCCTAGGTTGCATTTTGCCGAGAGTTACGCTTAAAGTTAGACTCAATGTTTTCTGTTGAGATGCTGAAGCATTGACGTCGTGCTATTATTGTAATAAGCTAGTTTGGATTTCGCAGTAGACACACTGTACAGAGTTTTCGTTTTAATTAAGTTTGAACTGATTCCAAACTTTGGACACTTTCTGTCGTTTTCTCCAGCCCGTCTCTTCTCTTAGCCCCGCACTATATAAGGCTTCTTTCTTTATTTTGTAATCTGCGCCGTCTGAGCGTTACTGAGCAGCCTCCAACTGAGCTTGAAGACGTAGATGTGACGTGAGCAACCTGTCTGAAAGTTGGAAGTCTTCTGGTAGCTGTGCCAAGAGAAATCTCAATCATTCCCAATCTAGCAGAGACGGAGAGCGTAGGTATATGTAAGGAGATAACATAGACACAGGCTAATTATTGATCACTAAAATGATAGTTAACATTAGTAATTACACTTAAACAGCTAATGGAAGTCCAAACTGCCTGAGAGCTTCTCCTGTACTATACGGTAATTCCTCTACTATGAGACAGTAAGTCTCGTGGTTATGACCCAATCGTTAGCCTATTTTTATAAAAACGTCTGCTACGGAGCCATAACGTGAGCTACAAGGTAATGGAGCCTTTTATACATTGTCGTGTTTCTTTAGAAATAAACAACGGACAAATAGAGTCTTTAAACTCTTCAGATGTAAAGTTATTCTCTGTCAAAGTGACGTCAAAATGAATGGCAGTCAATGGGATGCTAACGGGAGGTGATGGCTTGGTAGCATCTAAATGGCGCCATAGGAGCTACGCGGTCCGAGGAGAAGCTGACCCCGTTGGTGTCATGTGCCAGCAGCGTTAGCACCGGTGTGCGACAGTAATAATCCTCCTCCATCCGGTACAACGCTGGTAACATTGATGCATCGAGGATTTTTTTAGTTTTTTTAGTAATTTTTAGTTTCAGCCCTACTCTCTGCCTCGTAACGTTACTACTCTCCATTCCGCTATGTTGATTTGAATGGAAATGGCCTTTCTATCCATTTTATTTCTCTGGGTTTACCAGAATGAGTTTGTCAGTTGAGTGTGTGAAGGTCTTACCGTCGCCATGTCTAAGACGGTCTTGTCCCGTCCTTGGCTGTCCTCGTCCTCGTCCTCGTCGCTGAACTCCGCCGCGGCGCTCTCTATGAACTTAAAGGCCTCCAGCACGCCGGCGGCCGAGTCTGACATCTCCGGTTTACTGGACGGGAAGAGAAGCAAGCCAGTACTCAGGTTTACTGAGTAGTTTTTTAGTTTGTTTCACAGAACATGAAGTACCAGTCCTTCCAGAAAAATGCGGAGTTTTTTTGTGATTGTTGCGGGCAAAAATCCTTGATTATGCGGCACGTTTTCTTAAAAAATGCGATGGAATATGCGGGATATTTATGCAATTTTTGTGGCTGCTCTTGTGTGAAGTAAACGCAACATTTCTCAACTTTCTGCTAAGATATATGGGACTTTTATGCAACGAAAATGCGGGGATTATGAAATCATAATCATATAAGCATAAATATGCAGACTTTGGCTGATTATGCATTGAATTATGCGATCACATAATCACGTTTTTCTGGAGGGACTGTCATTTGCGCAATACGTTAGGCTATTCAGGGTTGTGCAACATGTCATTGTGCAATATGTTAGACTATTGGGGATTGTGCAATAGGTTAGTTGCGCAATACGTAGGTTATTCGGTTGTGCGTTATGTCATTTGTCCAATACGTAGTCTATCGAGGTTGGGCATTGTCAGTGCATTGTGGAATTTGTGCGATATGTAGGCTGTTGGGGTCGGGCAATATGTTAGCTGCGCAATATTGTACTGTGCAAGGGCTGTGCCACACTTATTGCGGACAATACAGCCGATTGTATGTATGTATGTTTAAGTGCCAATGAAAGGAGCAGTTAATGTGCTTATTATATGTATATGGAAGCATGTTGTGTTGCATGAGAGTATGTGTTGAGAGATATTTGTATTTCTTGTCTTCTCTGTATTCTGTGTTGTCTTTGTAACGCTGCAGAACGGACAGAGTCCAAAACTAATTTCCCTTCGGGGACAATAAAGTATATCTTATCTTATCAATAACCAAAACTGGGCTTTTTCTGAAGTTTTTGTCCATTTCAATGTTGTTGTCTTTTTTTTGTGGTTTTTGGCGGTTTTTGTGACATTTGTCTCTTTTTTTTGGGACAATTGTTTCTATGTTTTTGTTGCTTTTTAAAAGAATTCATGCAGACATGTGGCAGTAGCGCCCTAGATAGTTGGAGATCTCAACCCCAAAGTAACAGCCTTGAATGACATTGAAGAAATACAGAAGTATTAATTAAAGATTATAAATTTGACTCATTTAAAAAAATAAAAAAATTAATTTTGGGTTTCTTTCAACCAATTGTCAAAGAAAAAAATGTGGATGGTTCTATACGACTTTCACAAGTAAAATAAATGATCACTTCACTACTTTTATTCAATTTTGGAAAAATGTTGGAAAAAAACGACAAAAATGTCCCAAAAAAAATTATGAACAAAACGACAAAAATGTCCAAAAAAAATGTTGAAAAAAACGACAAAAACGTCAAAAAAAAAAAAGATCAAAAAAACCCGACAAAAAACGTCAAAAAAAAAAAAATCGATGGAAAAAACGGCAAAAATGTCCAAAGAAAAAATTTGGACATTGTATAATTGTATTTCTTCAATTTCATTTGTATTATATGGTCTGTGTGGTAGAAACCGGTGACTGCTTATATATAAAAACCAAAACCAAAGGACAAACACAGAATGTGGTGGCGAAAGCAACGGGAGCATTAAACTCCCAGCGGTGGGACTCCGGTCTCATCAGTCTTATAGTTCGTGTCCATACAGGCGTTAGTTTCACACAAGGTAAGCGTCGTTCAGAATACGATCTCATATTGGACTAAAATAGTTCACCGAAACGTGTTTCTGAAAACATTTTAAAAGAGAAATAGGCCGTGCAGTTGCTGAATCTGTCTTCATTTCAGATCAACAAAGGTCCGTTAAATCCTCCTGTTGTCCTAGGGTCAAAAATGACTAATTAAAAAAAACTAAACAAAAAGAAATTTGGGGTTTCTTTCAACCAAATTGTCAAAGAAAAAAATGTGGATGGTTCCATACGACCTTCACACGTAAAATAAATGATCACTTCACTACTTTTATTCAATTTTATTGTATTTGAAAAAATACGATAAAAATGTTGGAAAAAACCACAAAAATGTCCCAAAAAAATGATGAAAAAAATGTCCAAAAAAATGATGAAAAAAACGAAACAAATGTCCAAAAAAAATGATGAAAATGTCCCAAAAAATGATGAAAAAAATGACAAAAACGTCTCAAAAAAATGATGAAAAAAACCAAAAAAAAGTCAAAAAAAATGATGAAAAAAACCAAAAAAATGTCCAAAAAAATGTCCAAAAAAATGATGAAAATGTCCAAAAAATGATGAAAAAAATGACAAAAACCTCCCAAAAAAATGATGAAAAAAATGTCCAAAAAAATGATGAAAAAAATGACAAAAACGTCTCAAAAAAATGATGAAAAAAATGTAAAAATGTCCCAAAAAAATGATGAAAAAAATGATGAAAAAAATGTCCAAAAAAATAATGAAAAAAATAACAAAAAAATGTCCAAAAAAATGATGAAAAAAAACTAAAAAATTTTCAAAAAGATGAAAAAAAATGAAGAAAATGTCCAAAAAATGATGAAAAAAACCGGAAAAAAAGTCCCAAAAAAATGATGAAAAAAATGAAACAAATGTCCCAAAAAATGATGAAAAAAATGACAAAAACCTCCCAAAAAAAGTATGAAAAAAACTAAAAAAATGTCCCAAAAAATGATGAAAAAAACTAAAAAAAATGTCCAAAAAAATGATGAAAAAAATGTCCAAAAAAATGATGAAAATGTCCCAAAAAATGATGAAAAAAATGACAAAAACGTCTCAAAAAAATGATGAAAAAAATGACAAAAACCTCCCAAAAAAAGTATGAAAAAAACTAAAAAAATTTCCCAAAAAATGATGAAAAAAACTACAAAAAATGTCCAAAAAAATGATGAAAAAAATGTCCAAAAAAACTAAAAAATGTCCAAAAAATGATGAAAAAAATAACAAAAACCTCCCAAAAAAATGATGAAAAAAATGTCCAAAAAAATAATGAAAAAAATGTCCAAAAAAATAATGAAAAAAATAACAAAAAAATGTCCAGAAAAATGATGAAAAAAAACTAAAAAATGTTCAAAAAGATGAAAAAAATGAAGAAAATGTCCAAAAAATGATGAAAAAAAACGAAAAAAAAAGTCCCAAAAAAATGATGAAAAAAATGAAACAAATGTCCCAAAAAAATGATGAAAAAAATGACAAAAACCTCCCAAAAAAAGTATGAAAAAAACTAAAAAAAAGTCCCAAAAAATGATGAAAAAAACTAAAAAAAATGTCCAAAAAAATTATGAAAAAAAAGTCCAAAAAAATGATGAAAAAAATGTCCAAAAAATTGCTGAAAAAAACGAAATAAACGTCAACAAAAAAAACGATGAAGAAAAACGACAAAAAAAAAAACGCAGAAAAAAAACTACAAAAACGTCGGAAATAGTGACAAAAAACCTGGAAAAACATCGGGTGAAGTGACAAGACTCGAAAAGGAACAGCAAAAGAAGACGAAATTTTGACCCAGAAAAATCTAAACGTTACGTGGTCGATGGTCAGTTTAAAAGATTTTGGTCCGCTTTTGAGAGGCGCTGAGCCGAGCCGGCCGCTCCTCATTTGCATAAAGTTGGCTGAATTCACCTTTATGCAAATGAGGAGCGGGCGACTTGACGCCCGCGCTTCTCCAAAGTCCCTGCCACGCTCCCAGAATGCATTGCACGGCTGCTTCCATAGAAATTAATGGGAAGCGGGGAAATGACGCTGACAATGGACATCCCGGAAGTGGAACTTCGTGGACGTAGACTATGGTCTCTAACCTGAGCATGGCGCTGTCCCTCGGGGAGGACGCCTCGGTGCCGTTGACCATCAGTTCGCCTCTCCTCTCCGAAGGCTGGTCTCCGGAGTCTCCGGACAGACCGAGCAGCGCTCGCACTCTCTGAGACTTCACATCCAGGATGGTGTCGGTGTACCCCACCTCCTGCAGGTACCTGAGCCAGGACACGGAGACACGAGGACACGAGAGACATGAGAGACATGAGAGACACAAGTGACATGAGGGACACGGAGACACGAGGACACGAGAGACACAAGAGACATGAGGGACACGAGAGACATGAGGGACACAAGAGACATGAGGGACACGAGAGACATGAGGGACACGGAGACGGGAGAGACACGAGAGACACGAGAGGCACGAGAGACATGAGGGACACAAGAGACATGAGGGACACGAGAGACATGAGGGACACAAGAGACATGAGGGACATGAGGGACACGGAGACGGGAGAGACACGAGAGACACGAGAGGCACGAGAGACATGAGGGACACAAGAGACATGAGGGACACGAGAGACATGAGGGACACGAGAGACATGAGGGACACGGAGACGGGAGAGACACGAGAGGCACGAGAGACAAAAGAGACAGGAGAGACACGAGAGACACGAGAGACATGAGGGACAGGAGAGACATGAGGGACACGGAGACGGGAGAGACACGAGAGCCACGAGGGACACGAGAGACAAAAAAGACTGTCAGAGGAGGCTCAGGAGTCAACGTGAAGGAGAGGGTTAATGTGTGTTCATGTGTGTGTGTGTGTGTGTGTGTGTGTGTGTGTCTGTGTGTGTGTGTGTGTGTGTGTGTGTGTGTGTGTGTGTGTGTGTGTGTGAATAACAACAATCTATTGACTTCACCGGAGACTTTTCTAAACGTCCCAGTGGGCCCTGAACGCAGCTCTTCATTCTGTGTGTCAGTGCCTTGCTGTACCCGCCGAGCTACACAACGCCACGATTATATCCACACAGCGGCGTCCTTAAAGGGCCAACGCCACACGTTTACAAACTCAGACCCACTAAGTACATTTACTCAAATACTGTACTTCAGTACCAGATGTTGAGGTACTTGTACTTTACTTGAGTCTTGTCTTTTTATGCCACTTTCTACTTCTACTCCGCTACATTTCAGAGAGAAATATTGGACTTTTTACTCCACTACATTCATCTGTTACAGCTTTAGTTACTAGTTACTTTACACATTAAGATTACTGCCTACAAGTCCAGCTGAGATGATCAGACCATTAAACACACAACTGGTTGGAGAGAAAGATAGAAAGAAAGGAAAGAGAGAAAGAAAGAAAGACGGAAAGAAAGAAAGACGGAAAGAAAGAAAGAAAGAAAGAAAGAAAGAAAGACAGAAAGAAAGACGGAAAGAAAGAAAAATAGAAAGACAGAGAGAGAGAAAGAAAGACGGAAAGAAAGAAAAATAGAAAGACAGAGAGAGAGAAAGAAAGACGGAGAGAAAGAAAGAGAGAAAGAAAGACAGAAAGAGAGAAAGAACTGGTTGGATAGTTTCCTCTTTCTAAAATAGGAGGATTCTTCTTTACTTTTAATACTTTAACTACATTTTCCTGATGATACTTACAGACTCTAACTTGTACCAGAGTATTATTACAGTGTGGTATTAGTACTGTAACTTGTACCAGAGTATTGTTACAGTGTGGTATTAGTACTGTAACTTGTAACACAGTATTGTAACAGTGTGGTATTAGTACTGTAACTTGTACCAGAGTATTGTTACAGTGTGGTATTAGTACTGTAACTTGTAAAAGAGTATTGTTAGTGTGGTATTAGTACTGTAACTTGTACCAGAGTATTGTTACAGTGTGGTATTAGTACTGTAACTTGTAAAAGAGTATTGTTACAGTGTGGTATTAGTACTGTAACTTGTACCAGAGTATTGTTACAGTGTGGTATTAGTACTCTAACTTGTACCAGAGTATTGTTACAGTGTGGTATTAGTACTCTAACTTGTAACAGAGTATTGTTAAAG
>NC_050176.1:23859702-23864702 GCF_008315115.2 Sander lucioperca
TATATATATGTCCGTGTGTGTGTGTGTGTGTGTGTGTGTGTGTGTATATATGTCCGTGTGTGTGTGTGTGTGTGTATATGTGTGTGTGTGTGTGTGTGTGTGTATATATATGTCCGTGTGTGTGTGTGTGTGTGTGTGTGTGTATATATGTCCGTGTGTGTGTGTGTGTGTGTGTATATATGTGTGTGTGTGTGTGTGTGTGTGTATATATATATGTCTGTGTGTGTGTGTGTGTGTGTGTATATATATATGTCTGTGTGTGTGTGTGTGTGTATATATATATGTCTGTGTGTGTGTGTGTGTGTGTGTGTGTATATATATGTCCGTGTGTGTGTGTGTGTGTGTGTGTGTATATATGTCCGTGTGTGTGTGTGTGTGTGTGTATATATGTCCGTGTGTGTGTGTGTGTGTGTGTGTATATATGTGTGTGTGTGTGTGTGTGTATATATATGTCCGTGTGTGTGTGTGTGTGTGTGTGTGTATATATATGTCCGTGTGTGTGTGTGTGTGTGTGTGTGTATATGTGTGTGTGTGTGTGTGTGTGTGTGTATATATGTGTGTGTGTGTGTGTGTGTGTGTATATATATATATATATGTCTGTGTGTGTGTGTGTGTGTGTATATATATATGTCTGTGTGTGTGTGTGTGTGTGTATATATATATGTCTGTGTGTGTGTGTGTGTGTGTATATATATATGTCTGTGTGTGTGTGTGTGTGTGTGTGTGTGTGTGTGTGTGTGTAATCCCCCAGTGTGTTTCTGCCTCTTCTGCCTTTATCCACAGGGAGGCGTCCTCAAACTGACCAACCAAATCCCCAATGTGAGGAGAAGAGAGCAGAGACTGTAGATAAAGATAGCCGATGCAGCCAAAGATGTGTGTGTGTGTTCTGGCAACCCGTTCTCATTCCGAACTCATAAAATAAGGACGTTTGGACAGTGGCTGTCATTGTCTGATGCGATGAAAAAGGCGTCTTTCAGCGTGTTTGTGTAACGCACCGGGGAGAGCAGCAGTTAGAGAGGATTTAGAGAGTAGTATGTAAGGAGGTTGGTTGGGGGGGTGGATGGGTCAAACACAGGACTTTCACCAGGAGAGCGGGGATCACGTCCCGCTTGTCACGCTTGCTATAGTCGTTTATTTCTTTCCTCCCGCGTGTCACAGAACCGTACGCCCACCCACGACCCTTTCCTTAACATAACTGCGTCAAAAGGGACGGCAATAGTCCCGACCAAGCATGTTTACTTATAGCGCTAAAGGAACGTCAATAGTCCCGGCCAAGCGCGTTTACTTATAGCACTAAAGGGACGTCAATAGTCCCGGCCAAGCACGTTTACTTATAGCACTAAAGGGACGTCAATAGTCCCGACCAAGCACGTTTACTTATAGCACTAAAGGGATGGCAATAGTCCCGACCAAGCGCATTTACTTATAGCGGTAAAGGGACGGCAATAGTCTCGACCAAGCGCGTTTACTTATAGCGCTAAAGGAACGGCGATAGTCTCGCCCAAACGCGTTTACTTATACTGCTAAAGGAAACTTTTAGCGTCAATAAGAATGACAAAGGCACCTGACCAAGTGTCCAATAGTCCCGACCAAGCGCATTTACTTATAGCGCTAAAGGGACGGCAATAGTCCCGACCAAGCACGTTTACTTATAGTGCTAAAGGGACGGCAATAGTCCCGACCAAGCACGTTTACTTATAGTGCTAAAGGGACGGCAATAGTCTCGACCAAGCGCGTTTACTTATAGCGCTAAAGGAACGGCAATAGTCTCGACCAAGCGCGTTTACTTATAGCGCTAAAGGAACGGCAATAGTCTCGACCAAGCGCGTTTACTTATAGCGCTAAAGGGACGGCAATAGTCCCGACCAAGCGCGTTTACTTATAGCGCTAAAGGGACGGCAATAGTCTCGACCAAGCGCGTTTACTTATAGCGCTAAAGGGACGGCAATAGTCTCGCCCAAACGCGTTTACTTATACTGCTAAAGGAAACTTTTAGCGTCAATAAGAATGACAAAGGCACCTGACCAAGTGTCCATATTTTATGAGATGAGTGTGATAACCTGTTGGTTCTGGGGATATGTGGCTTGTTGAAGAACGGCTTTAATATTTAGTTTGGTGACTACGGGGTGAAAGAATGGCTGTAATCTGTGTCCACGCTCACTTCTCCCGTTGGAATCAACCTTCATATGCGTCTATGTCATGTCTATAATCTCCTGATCTGACACAGCGACCATCATAACGTAGCAGAATATCACAAACACAGAGAAGAGAGGGATGATTATCAGTAACTCAGAGAAGAGAGGGAGGATTATCAGTAACCCAGAGAAGAGAGGGAGGATTATCAGTAACCCAGAGAAGAGAGGGAGGATTATCAGTAGGGTTGGGTACCGAAACGCGGTGCCAATAGGGCACCGGTTCCGACCTAAACGGTAGTAACGAGACCGAATAAGAACGAAAATTTCGGTGCCTTATTTCGGTGCCTGACTTTACACTACACTCAACAGTAGGTAACGTTAGCCTACCTTTAGCTAGCAGCTGGATTAAACACGGTTAAAATGCTGACAGCTAACGTTAAACAGTGTAGAAGAGAGGGATGATTATCAGTCACCTAGAGAAGAGAGGGATGATTATCAGTAACACAGAGAAGAGAGGGATGATTATCAGTAACCCAGAGAAGAGAGGGATGATTATCAGTAACCCAGAGAAGAGAGGAGGATGATTATCAGTAACCCAGAGAAGAGAGGGAGGATTATCAGTAACCCAGAGAAGAGAGGAGGATGATTATCAGTAACCCAGAGAAGAGAGGGAGGATTATCAGTAATACAGAGAAGAGAGGGAGGATTATCAGTAACTCAGAGAAGAGAGGGATGATTATCAGTAACTCAGAGAAGAGAGGGATGATTATCAGTAACCCAGAGAAGAGAGGGATGATTATCAGTAACTCAGAGAAGAGAGGGAGGATGGTCTCACCTGAATCATAACTGGGAGCTCTGATCTCTCCCTGGGTCAGCTCGGTTCCATACTTCAGTTTATGAAACTTGGCCCTGAGGAAGACAAAACTGGTCATCACAACGTCTGAGCAGGCCGGTCTAATACTGGCTTTCCTTAGACTGGCCCCCCCCCCAAAAAAAGAGGTTTTAGCCCCCCCCCAAAAAAAGTTTGTGTATGTGTGTGTGTGCGTGTTAGTGTGTGTGTATGTGTGTTGGTGTGTGTGTGTGTGTGTGTCTGTGTGTGTGTGTGTGTGTGTTCATGTGTTAGTGTGTGTGTGTGTGTGTGTTCATGTGTCAGTGTGTGTGTGTGTTCATGTGTTAGTGTGTGTGTGTGTGTGTGTGTGTCTGTGTGTGTGTGTTTGTGTATGTGTGTGTGTGTTTGTGTATGTGTGTGTGTGTGTTTGTGTATGTGTGTGTGTGCATGTTAGTGTGTGTGTGTGTGTGTGTGTGTGTGTTAATGTGTGTGTGTGTGTGTGTGTGTGTGTGATGCAGCCCTTTTGAGAAGCTCTGGTGTAGAAGAAAGTGACCGTGACACTGATACATATTTGGTATTTTAAAGATGTTGAAGTTTTCCCACAACCCCCCCCCCTTCCAAAACGCTCCAGTAAACAGCATCCAGACCCACCAATCAACAGCTCAGACAGCCAAACTGCGTGAAATGCGCCGCCGGATTATGTGATAAATTACTAATAACTCCATAAGAGGATAAGCTGCTCTTTGAGGGGCGGACGGATCAATTTCACACACACATCGTATTCAACCATCAGAGCCACTTTCATTCGGTTCAATTCCTCCGCACACACTAACGCAGTGGTTCTCAAACTTTTTTCAATAATGTTCCCCTTTTGAATTGTCTCTTTAATCCACGTACCGCCTGACCAGCGCCAATCATTTTCGGTAGAAAAGAAAGTCTATATAAAGAGGAACAGTACAACGCTGTCAGCGATAGATTTACTAAACAACGGACTTGGACCTGGAAAACATTTAACGTACCCCCTGTAGTCCTCCAAAGTCCCCCTAGGGGTACACGTACCCCCTGCAGTCCTCCAAAGTACCCCTACGGGGGACACGTACTCCCTGCAGTCCTCCAGAGTGCCCCTAGGGGTACATGTACCCCCTCCAGACCTCCAGAGTACCCCTAGGGGGACACGTACCCCCAGGGGGACACGTACCCCCTGCAGACCTCCAAAGTACCCCTAGGGGGACACGTACTCCCTGCAGTCCTCCAGAGTGCCCCTAGGGGTACATGTACCCCCTCCAGACCTCCAGAGTACCCCTAGGGGGACACGTACCCCCTGCAGTCCTCCAAAGTACCCCTAGGGGGACACGTACCCCCAGGGGGACACGTACCCCCTGCAGACCTCCAAAGTACCCCTAGGGGGACACTTACCCCCTGCAGACCTCCAAAGTACCCCTAGGGGGACACTTACCCCCTACAGTCCTCCAGAGTACCCCCTGGGGGACACGTACTCCCATTTGAGAACCACTGCACTAACGGACTCTCAACTAAAGTGATTCCACTGACACGTTTCAGTTAAAAAGCAACACAGAATCTGAAAAAAAGCCCCGTGGACGAAGGTTTTTCGTGTACTGACCTCTCCTGTTTGAGGGCGTACTCCAGCATCTTGATCCGTCTCACCAGGTCTTTCTTCAGGTTCTCCTGGCCCCGCCTCTCCCCCTGCAGGAAGGCGATCTGAGCCTAGGGGTGGGAAAAATAAGCGATTCTTAGATGCATCGTGATTCTCTCTAGAACGATTCGATTATCGATTCTGATAAGTTAACAATCGCTTATTTATTTCATTTAAATTGTGTTGATTTTTATTTAAAAGTGACTGTCTCCAGACAAGTACAAATCAGAAAACAGAGTGACTGAAAGAGGACGGGATAATGGACAACAACTTAGAGTTTAGGCAGAAAAAAACACACAAAAATGGCCAAAAGGAAAAACATTTTGTTGTATATATATATACACATGATCTAATAAGACATACATAAAATAACTAGGCAAAA
>NC_050176.1:23879702-23889702 GCF_008315115.2 Sander lucioperca
GCCAGCAGGCGCCTGCCCCGGCCGCTAGCTCATCGCTGGGCCAGTCACGCTCAGACACCTCGCTGTGAGCTGGAGGTCTCTCAGACCGCTCTCACACACACACACACACACACACACACACACACACACACACACACACACACACACACACACACACACACACACACACACACACACACACACACACACACACACACACACACACACACACACACACACGGCCTCCTCCATGCTGCTTTGTTGTTGTATGTGGCGTTAAGGTCTAGTGACGATGCTATAAAGACCGTTGCCGTGGTTACATCCCTCCCTTACCCCTCCTACCAGTCCCTATAACCACTTGGCCAGTGGGAATGCAAACGGAAAAAAATATTTTGGGGGGGAGTAGTTCTTAGAACGGCTTAGAAGTGGACTTTTAACAGGAAAAATCCCATCCTGAAAACAAATATGCAACTGTTAAGGGTTTCAAATTGATTGTCATATATGTCAATATTTATTACATTCCCAAAATGTCCGGACCCTACGCCGCTTTAACAGATGTATACTACTATCCCTGAGGATTATATCAGGGGTCTCAAACTCCATTTACCTGGGGGCCGCTCGAGGCAGAGTGTGGGTCAGGCTGGGCCGCGTCAAGTATTCAACAAAAGTATTTGTTGTTTGCTTTCTTAAATAAATCTTGTTGCCTCAATAGACATTTTTTAAGTTCTTCCTCTCCTCTCCCTGGTATGTTGTGTACTCCTCAGCATGTCTAGTTGAGTAATGACGTCTGATGTTATATTCCTTGAACACCGCAACTTTCTCTGTGCGTATGAGACATGTAGGGGTGCTCCTGTGCTCGATAGAAAAAATATTCCGTCTCCCACTTTCCCTGAATTTGCCTGAGCTCGTCGCCAACCTTTCTCTTCGCGGCACGTTTTGAGAGAGACGTGACTGGAACTGGGTGAAGGCAGATATTTTCCGTCACTCTGGAACACGTTTCTACCAAGCGACTAACGTTGATCCTTCCCCAGGTACTTCACGGTTGGCTAGCTTGACAACCGTTGACACCAAACGCCGCAGGAAGCTGTCACGAGACTAGCTATGGTAGCCCGTAAGTGATAAAAAAAATCAAATAACAGCGTGGCAAGCGCGGCACACGCAACGACTCAGCAAAAAGGTGCGTTTCAGAACAACGCGCGGGCCGCACTGACACTAAACTTTGATGTCAAGTAGGGGGGGCCACGAAATATCATCCTACGGGCCTCAATTGGCCCCCGGGCCGCGAGTTTGAGACCCCTGATTATATGATTTCTATCTTTGTTGTACAGTCTGGTTCAGGTTAACAAGTTAACAAAACACACATAATCAACGTCATCGGAAGAACATTTTGTGTTTGTATTGTCCATTTTAAATTTAGAGTTCATTGTTGTTGTTTTTCATCTCTCGGAAGCAGGAGAACATTCAGGGTTTTGTGGAAGACTTAAGAGGGATTAATGCCTGTGTAAAATCTACGCTGTAGCTACGTACGTAGGTACTTGGAGACAAGTACCCTCTGCTGTACCCAGAACTCAAAGATCTAAGACTTCTTCTACGTACACAAAAGGCTTATTTCTCTCAAATATTGTTCAGAAATCTGTCTAAATCTGTGTTAAGCCTGGTTCACACGGGACGATTTTAAAATGGTCGGCCGATTTTCCAGTCCTGAGAGACTCCACACACGGCGATAAAAAATCACGGTCGTACAGCGTGTGGTGCGCAGCACACGGCAAAATCAACAATCACACACGAACCGATTTGGCTCCCGAGCATTCCCAGGTCAGACGGGAAATCTCGCAAAATCCCTCGAGATCAAACGTGACTTCAGAGTAGACAATCATGGCGGACGAAGAGGATGCAGTGGCTCTATATATGTCTACGGTGGCGATAGTTTGTAGTTTGTTTTTAACCGAAAAAAAAAAAACGTTACCAAAAGAAAATGCGACGGTCAAAGAAGTGGAGACGACGCCAGCGTGGACTATACTTGCTCTACTTATCTCCGACGTCCACCGGACTTTCTGGTGCGCCGTGCCGCCGGCTGTTTTGATGTTGTTTCCCGGTGCTTTCCTCGCCGCCTCGTCACCTCGCTTTCTGATTGGCTACACGCCACAGTCCACAGGCTGCGTGCTCGTTTGTCCCCGGGGGGACACCACACACGAGGAGGAATCGGGCCAAAACAATCCAACATGTTGGATATCCCCGATTTGAGATGGGAGCGGTCCCGACGTCCTTCCGAGCAGACGAGAGCAGTCTTAACACACCACACACGGCAGGAACATCTGATCAGATTATTTTACCATAATCGGAGCATCCTTAAGATTGTCGGAAGGGGGGAATCGGGGCTAAAATCGGCCTAATTATCCTGCCGTGTGAACCAGGCTTTAATGAGCCGAGATAATCATCCACCTCACAGGTGTGGCATATCAAGATGCTGATGAGACAGCAGGATTATTGCACAGGTGTGCCTTAGGCTGGCCACAATAAAAGGCCACTCTGAAATGGTCTCTCTCTCTCTCTCCTTGACTGCACATTCGATGGCGTCTGGCACTTTGGAGAAACTCTCCACGCTCATGACAAATGGGGCAAAAACAAAAGTGTTGCATTAATAATTTTGTGACAGCGAGTCATAACGGATAAAAACCCATGAATAAAATTTAAATTACATTTTCTGCGGGGGTAAATTACGAGGTATCGGATCGGTGCAAAAAGCTCCAGTACTCGCCGATACCGATAGCTGCCTTTAAGGTGGTATCGGATACTTTTCAGATACTGGTATTGGTATCGGTAGTTCAAATGTAGTTCAAATGAAGGGTAAATGGAGGAATTACTCAGCTCTTCTGTTCTAGAAACTGCTCAGAAACCCTCTTATTGTGAATATAGTACCTGAGAAAAAGCCCTCGGCCTCATTTTACACACCATTAGGAAACCAGCTCACATGAAGACAACTGGCTCATTGGCTCCGTTAACATCCACACTAATATTCCACAAAACACAATTAAAAGCCAGAGAATCAAAGTGCGAGTTAATACGGTGTCTTAAAATCCTCCACAGACTCAGCCTGTCTATTTTCAGCCCGTCTATTTTCCCCACCAGAAAAAAACCCCAAAGACATGACATGCCTGATGACTATCTGACCCCTTCGCTGACGTCGTATTAATGCAGAAATATTTTGAGACACAAAGAAGAGTCCTGAGGGACGTGGGGGGGGGTTTCCCGCCGCCTGAATCTGGAGCAGCGAGGGGATTATTCTTCCAGGGAGCCGGAGACGAAGAGAGGGGAGAGACGGAGAGAGGGGAGAGACGAAGAGAGGGGAGAGACGAAGAGAGGGGAGAGACGGAGAGAGGGGAGAGACGAAGAGAGGAGAGACGGAGAGAGACGAAGAGAGGGGAGAGGAAGAGAGGGGAGAGACGAAGAGGGGAGAGACGGAGAGAGGGGAGAGACAGAGAGAGACGAAGAGAGGGGAGAGACGAAGAGAGGGGAGAGACGGAGAGAGGAGAGACGGAGAGAGACGAAGAGAGGGGAGAGACGGAGAGAGGGGAGAGACGGAGAGGGGAGAGAGGAAGAGAGGGGAGAGACGAAGAGAGGGGAGAGACGAAGAGAGGGGAGAGAGGAAGAGAGGGGAGAGACGAAGAGAGGGGAGAGACGGAGAGGGGAGAGAGGAAGAGAGGGGAGAGACGGAGAGAGACGGAGAGAGGGGAGAGACGGAGAGGGGAGAGAGGAAGAGAGGGGAGAGACGAAGAGAGGGGAGAGACGGAGAGGGGAGAGAGGAAGAGAGGGGAGAGACGGAGAGAGACGGAGAGAGGGGAGAGACGGAGAGAGGGGAGAGATGGGAGAGGGTAACCTTTAAGGACACCAATTTTCTTTGTGAATGAATAATGTATCGTGAATAAATAAATGTCCTTCCTTAAAATACAGGCGGCATAAGTCAGTCCACCCCTATGTTAAATTCCCATAGAGGCAGGCAGACTTTTATTTTGAAAGGCCAGTTATTACATGGATCCAGGATACTATGCATCCTGATAAAGTTCCCTTGGTCCCCACATCATCACATACCCTTCACCATACCCCCACATCATCACATAGCCTTCACCATACCCCCACATCATCACATACCCTTCACCATACCCCCACATCATCACATACCCTTCACCATACCCCCACATCATCACATACCCTTCACCATACCCCCACATCATCACATACCCTTCACCATACCCCCACATCATCACATACCCTTCACCATACCCCACATCATCACATACCCTTCACCATACCCCCACATCATCACATACCCTTCACCATACCCCCACATCATCACATACCCTTCATCATACCCCACATCATCACATACCCTTCACCATACCCCACATCATCACATACCCTTCACCATACCCCCACATCATCACATACCCTTCACCATACCCCCACATCATCACATACCCTTCACCATACCCCCACATCATCACATACCCTTCATCATACCCCACATCATCACATACCCTTCACCATACCCCACATCATCACATACCCTTCACCATACCCCCACATCATCACATTACACAACACACTATAGTGATGTTGGAACTCCATTAAAAAACAGAAAATGTTATGTTTTTTTACCATTGACACGGTTATTTAACTGAAAAATTCCGTTTTTTAATTACGGGACAATGTCCGGGTAATGAGCTGCCAGTACTTTTTCTGTTATTTTACGGAATTATTTCTTAGAGTGTAGGGCCAGTCTGTTGGCTGGAAAAACCAAACTCTAGTCAGGCCCAATCACATTGTGTATAGAGGCGGTGGGCGGGGCTTATGGCTGCTGCTGGTGAACAGCGGTCTCCTGGAAGACTTGGAGTTCAGCTTTTCTTTGACAAAAGACCAAAGAACGGCACTGAAGTCATTCTTAAAAAAGGAAGATGTGTTCAGAGTTTAAAGTGTAATCTATCAACTAGCGTTGCTCCGATTGGTTGTAGAGCTATCCTATTGCGTGCAGAGGGAATCTGAAAGACAACCGTTTATCCCGCCCCTCGGATTGAGCCCAGCCAATGGGGAGATCCCAGACCCAACATCTGGATGTGGAGCTGGCTCGTCAGGCTAGCGTTGGCCAACGAGTTTGTGCTTCCGTGATTCCGTATTAAAATGTCCATCGAATTGGCAGAACCCATGATGACATCTCGAAAAGTCTCAGAGAAAAGCAGCTTTTTTTTTCTCCATGATTTTGAGGCAAGACCTGTTATCATCCAATAATTATAATCATCATTATCTCTTCTGATAAGCACCCTCGTTAAGTGGCTCTAATTGCAGCACTTCAGAGTGTGTATACACACACGTTATCTTACAGAGTCTGAGGCAGGCTGGGATTCCTTAAACACAATCACAAACACACACGCGCTGGTAAGAGCCAGTGAGCTTTAACCATGTATCAGCTAATTTAAATAGCTCACGTTACTGAACCAGTCCCTCCCGCAAAACGTGATTTTGTGATCTCATAATTCAACGCATAATCAGCCAAAGTCTGCATATTTATGCAGGGGGGGGGGGGTCGCATTTTTTCAAATACGCCGCACTTTCGCCGTATAAATTGCCGATTTCCGCAGAAAATATGCTATGTTTAATCCTTGCGTTGTCTTGGGGTGAAATTTGACCCGTTTTTCAAAACGTCTATATAAGAAATATGGGTTTCTTTGTTACTTACCTAATTTGGATGATTCCACACATCGCGCTTCGCAAGTACAACAACAGATAGGATCTGTTGCTTTCTATAGATTTTATTACTAGTGGGTTTTTATGGCATCTGCATTGTTCAATTCATTCAAATCATAGAGGGCTTTTCCAATTGCCTGGATGAGCTCTACGATTCTTCTCGGCTGGTTACCACGGACAGGTGGGATAGCGTTTAGCTCTTCGACAATCTCGATGGCAATAGTGGCTTGGTTCCCATAACGGTTCTCCAGGACTCTGAAGATCTCGTCTGCTGAGGTGTAAGTAGACAGGCGTAGATCTTTGGCCACTCTTTCATCGAGGCTATCAAGCAGTTGGAATTTCTTCACCTCCCTGGACCCGGTTGGTTCGCCTTGCTTCTGCAGAGCCTCCCATTCCTTCCTCCATCTGTAGTACTCACGCTGGCTGCCGGCAAACTTTGGTAAAGCAGTGGCTCTGAGCTTTATGGCAGCGACAGGGGCTGCGCTGTGGGCTTCGACAGGTACTCTGTTGGTGTCCTCTTTAATTTTTTCTGCTCTAATCAGGGTGGCCTTCCCCGACACCAGCTTGGGAAAGAGGGTTTCTAGCTTCGTTAGGCGATGATTGAAGTCTTGCGTCTCGGGTAGTGGAGCCCAACGATTCCAGGTCTGGTGCGCTTTCTTGGCTTTATGTACCAACCCCTCTAAATGGTGGAGCATAAAATCATATGCCTCCAGGGGCATGTCAGGCTGAATGGAAGAGACATTCTCACACTCTGCCTCTGCAGTTTCTAGAGCGATGGTCAGTTCCCTCTCACCAAATGAGGTCCATAGTGTCTCTTGGATTAGGTGCTTTCCCTCTTTTAACTTCTGCTCACACTCTTTCTCAGTCTTCTCGAGGTCGGCTCTCTGCTGGTCGCTTAACTCAGGTGCATCCTCTCCATCAGTCTCCTATCAAGTTAGCGCGACAACTTTCACTGACTTTTGGGTGTTTAAAAAAAAATAAAATAAAATTGCATTTGACTGAACGTTGACATTTACCCTTCTGTAATTATCCTTCCTTTAATATGAGTCTAAATAATTCAGAATTTCTGCTTTTTTTAACTCAAGAATTAGGTATAATTTCCTATCAATTAGGTGTACTGACCAGTCCCTCCAGAGAAACGTGATTATGTGATCTCATAATTCAACGCATAATCAGCCAAAGTCCGCATTTTTTTCAAATGCGCCGCACTTTCGCCGCATAAATTGCAGATTTCTGCGCAATATATGCGGGGCTTGCATGATTTCATAATCCCCGCATTTTCGTTGCAAAAAAGTCCCATATATCTTAGCAGAAAGTTGAAAAATGTTGCGTTTACTTCACACAAGAGCAGCTATTTTCCCCTGTTGCCATGGGAACGTTATGAAGTGACGTAATTACGCGACGCGAACATCATCGAAAAGCTGCAAACCCCGCGATGAAGCCACGATGAAACCGCAGTTTTTGCAAGTTCCCGCAATTTCATCGCATAAAATTGCATAAATATCCCGCATATTCCATTGCATTTTTTAAGAAAACGTGCCGCATAATCAAGGATTTTAGCCCAAAACAATGACAAAAAAACTCCATTTTTCTGGAAGGAAAGTCTGTATTGTGTCAACAGTTAACTTCATGTAATATTGTATGAGGCGTTTACTTTTGCGGGGTGCAAATGTTCCACCAAAACAAGTTCCTTCCTGAGACTATTTAGCAGAGCCTCCGTGGCTCCGTCCGGAGCTTAGCCCCGCCCCAGGACCGCTGTGATTGGTTTAACCGTCGTGTTGTCTTCCCGTCGACCAATAAGCAACTTTGTGGTTTTTTTTGTCACTTTTTTGGCGTTTTTTTTAATTATGTTTCTGTCAAATATTTTAACAATTTTTTTGTCTGAATGAACTGAGGAGACGTAGTGACTAGAGGATGGATACCCGAACCGAACCCGGCCCGGCCCAGCGGGTACCGCTGGGACAGATATTTAGAAATGATGTTGGGGTTCGGGTCGGGCTCGGTCACACAAGTCTCTTTATATAGACCTTAGTGGTCCCCTAATACTGTATCTGAAGTCTCTTTATATAGACCTTAGTGGTCCCCTAATACTGTATCTGAAGTCTCTTTATATAGACCTTAGTGGTCCCCTAATACTGTATCTGAAGTCTCTTTATATAGACCTTAGTGGTCCTCTAATACTGTATCTGAAGTCTCTTTATATAGACCTTAGTGGTCCCCTAATACTGTATCTGAAGTCTCTTTATATAGACCTTAGTGGTCTCCTAATACTGTATCTGAAGTCTCTTTTATATAGACCTTAGTGGTCCCCTAATACTGTATCTGAAGTCTCTTTTATATAGACCTTAGTGGTCTCCTAATACTGTATCTGAAGTCTCTTTTATATAGACCTTAGTGGTCCCCTAATACTGTATCTGAAGTCTCTTTATATAGACCTTAGTGGTCCCCTAATACTGTATCTGAAGTCTCTTTATATAGACCTTAGTGGTCCCCTAATACTGTATCTGAAGTCTCTTTTATATATTTTATATATATTTTTTTAACCTTTTTTTTAACATTTGTTGCTTATTTTTACGTTGTTTTGTGCGCTTTATGGACTTTTTTCTCGCTTTGTTTGACGTTGTCGTTTCCTCTGATATTTGTAGCTTTTTTCGTGCA
Organism: Sander lucioperca; assembly: GCF_008315115.2. Classification (NCBI taxonomy): domain Eukaryota; kingdom Metazoa; phylum Chordata; class Actinopteri; order Perciformes; family Percidae; genus Sander; species Sander lucioperca. The sequence continues at coordinate 23,888,079 of NC_050176.1, forward strand.
ATTCTGGCATTTTTGGTCGACTGTTTTGTCGCTTTTTTTTTCTGCATTTTTGTTGTTTCTTTCTGCCTTTCTTATTCGACTGAGGGAGGGGCAGCTCTAGAATAAAGACGCTGTCCCACTGAAGATAAAGGCTGAAGAAACAGCTGATAGTCACTAGATGTCAATCCCAGATTGTGTGTGACGCATATTGCATCACTGCAGAGACCATAGGGCCCTATCCTGCACCCGGCGCAGCACCAAGCCCGACGCAAGTGTCTTTGCTAGTTTACAGTAAAGACCGTCCAGCGCCCACGTCATTTAAATATCAAATGCACCCGTTCAGGTGCTGGTCTTACAGGGAGGTGTGTTCAGGTGTATTCTGGGCGTGCTGGTCTTACAGGGAGGTGTGTTCAGGTGCATTCTGGGCATGCTGGTCTTACAGGGAGGTGTGTTCAGGTGCATTCTGGGCGTGCTGGTCTTACAGGGAGGTGTGTTCAGGTGCATTCTGGGCGTATTGCTATCTTGAGGCAGCGGGAAGTGATGGCGCCATTGACCAACAAAAACCTGGTCTAAAGTCAATAACGCAGCATTTCATTGTTATTTTAACAGAGCATTAGTAAAATGCTCCTAGGCTCGTGCACATGATGTGTAAATATATGAGTATAATATATGTCAATCATTATTATTTTAATAGCTTAGTATTGTATGCACCGTTAAAAAAGTATGTATAAAGTAGGGCTGTCAGCATTAATGCGTTAATCGCGATTCATTATTTTTAATCGCATTAATCGCAGAAATTCAGAGAAATTAAAAGAAATTAATCTTTTGACAGCCCTATTTAGGAGTTACTACACACTATATTGACTCTAGTAAGGATAGGGATTTGTAGTTTTTTAGTTAGGTACTTGGAGGAATTGTGCAATAATGACAGATTCACACATTTTTCTTTTGTTTACAGTAAATAAATAATTACGAATCTTAAAATCAAGTTCATGAAGTCACTTTCTTTGCATTCATTTGATTCCCAATCAAGATCCACTGGTAAGAATGGCTTTCCATTGTTAATATGGACTTAAAAACTGCTCTGAAATGCAAAATAATAGAATTTTAATCATGCGATAAAATATGCGATTCATCACGATTAAAAAAAATTAATCGTTTGACAGCCCTAGTGTAAAGGCTTTAGGCCGCCCTACACGTTACGGAACAGGCTGGTCTGTTAGGGCGATGACGACATAAAAACACGATATATTGTGCAGCTATTGTCTCCGTCTCTCCTCTCTGGGACGGGGGGTATTTATAGCCGAGGCCGGACAGAGAAAAGGAAGCCGAGTGCCAAACGTCCTGTGTGTAGTAACCCGCTCGCACAGCTCACGCATGACTTCCCCTCAATGTCGTGTCCCAGCAGCCCCGGCTGCTTTTGTGTTTTTGGGGGGGGTGTAATTGACTGCCGGTAATGTCCGTGAAGGTGGTTATTTTTGGAGGTTTACCCAGAGTTCCTCTGACCACCTTTTGCTTTGGTGTTGAATTATGATTTACTGAGATTTAAATGTGCTTTCAATGATTATACACTGAACTGAATTATGAACGCAACACTGTTGTGTTTTGAGCCCATTTTTCCTGAGCTGAACTCAGAGATCTAAGA
>NC_050176.1:23892202-23894702 GCF_008315115.2 Sander lucioperca
CACTCACAGGATGCAGGAAAAACCGGAGATGAGACGTACACGATGACCTAAATTGAGGACAGCTGCGCTCGTTATTGTAAGTAGAAATGATAAGTTAAAGTCAGTACTTTATCAGACCGTATGAATGTGTGTCCCAGGCCAGGTTAGTGTGTGTGTGTGTGTGTGTGTGTGTGTGTGTGTGTGTGTCCCAGGCCAGGTTAGTGTGTGTGTGTGTGTGTGTGTGTGTCAGGCCAGGTTAGTGTGTGTGTGTGTGTGTGTGTGTGTGTGTGTGTGTGTCCCAGGAAAGGTTAGTGTGTGTGTGTGTGTGTGTGTGTGTGTGTGTGTGTGTGTGTGTGTGTGTCAGGCCAGGTGAGTGTGTGTGTGTGTGTGTGTGTGTGTGTGTGTCCCAGGAAAGGTTAGTGTGTGTGTGTGTGTGTGTGTGTGTGTGTCCCAGGCCAGGTTAGTGTGTGTGTGTGTGTGTGTGTGTGTGTGTGTGTGTGTGTGTGTGTGTGTGTGTGTGTGTGTGTGTGTGTCCCAGGCCAGGTTAGTGTGTGTGTGTGTGTGTGTGTGTGTGTCCCAGGCCAGGTTAGTGTGTGTGTGTGTGTGTGTGTGTGTGTGTGTGTGTGTGTGTGTGTGTGTGTGTGTGTGTGTGTCCCAGGCCAGGTTAGTGTGTGTGTGTGTGTGTGTGTGTGTGTGTCCCGGGCCAGGTTAGTGTGTGTGTGTGTGTGTGTGTGTGTGTGTGTGTGTGTGTGTGTGTGTGTGTGTGTGTCCCAGGCCAGGTTAGTGTGTGTGTGTGTGTGTGTGTGTGTGTGTGTCCCGGGCCAGGTTAGTGTGTGTGTGTGTGTGTGTGTGTGTGTGTGTGTGTGTGTGTGTGTGTGTGTGTGTGTGTGTGTGTGTGTGTGTGTGTGTGTGTGTGTGTGTCCCGGGCCAGGTTAGGACATTAACTAACAATGTAAAGATCAACAAGCCACTGACAGTGAGACATATGTTCAAATTTGATTAATTCAATAAATTATTATTTTGTGTCTTAAATCCTCCAGCCATGTTTATATTACACCAACATTTACAGCATCCTGAGCCTTTTTGGTTCCTAGGAAAACTCAGCCCAGAGTAGTATTATTCTCCCCTTTTTATATTTAAAGAACTATACAACTTTCCCCGTCTCCCGCAACTTCATTGCAACAAACATACAAAAGACATCGCAATTTTTTACAAAATCTCCCGCAAAAATCAGGCACTTTGGGCCGCAACAATCTCAAAAAAACGGCCGCGAAATCCTGGAGGGACTGCTATAGGAAAGCCAACCCCACTTCCCAAAAGAGGACTCAAAACAAGAACTGTGTCTACTTTGTAAGGCTGTTGGAACGAATTCCGAAAGTCGAATAAAATTTGAATAGTAAAAAAAAAAAAAAAAAAAATCAATACTATTCGAATGCTGAAATTACTATTCGAATGTGATTATTTTGATGAATAGGTTGGCTAACGTTAGCTAATCTCTCTCTTCTCACGTCACGTCATGACGAACTATAAGTTACGGGAGGGAGAAACACACGGCGTTGTGAGGTCTTATGCTGCGTTCATGCCACCTGGGAATAACTGTACGTCCACACCGCCGCCGACTTGAGCTGCAAAGAAGCTCTGGCCGCCCGGTCGAGGACGCTGGTCAGAAAGTCCGGGGAAGCTGTTTGAGGCTTTGGCCGCTCTGACGTAGCAGCATTCTATGTTCATCATGGAAAAAGATCAAGCAGCCACTGCACGGCCAATACACTGACACTAGAAACCTTTTATAAATGACATATATAATGACAGAATGTGTATTGGTTGTTGGTCGCAGCGGCGTCTGTTAGCAGTTAGCTCGCTCGTTAGCCGCTGAACCGCAGCAGCGTGCAGGCAGAGCGAGCAGCCGCCAGCTGTTGATCCGTGCAGGACTTCACCGTGAGCGGACTGTTTAGAGACCATGTGACCGGCAGGTAACGTTAACTGGTCCCTATACGCAAATATCATAAATGATAGGGAACCCAGCAACGGCCATGATGAGCTTCTCCTCCTTTTTCTCTGAACTAATGTTTTGGTAGGAACCAAAGTTTACATCGTATGTTTCTCTGGAATCAGCCAGCGTGAAGGACGTCTATATTCTGATTGGTTGCCGCTGAACCGCGTCATAGCTCATTACCATAAAGTTGACCTACTTTCAACTTCCTGATTGACGCTCTGGTCGCTCAAAACGCCCAAAACGTGACGCCGACAGATTTTCCGCTCCTTGCAGCTGAGAGAAGCAGCTTCCATTGAAAATGAATGACTTCCTGTATCGTTAGAAGATCAAGTCGGCGGCCTATTTCTGAATAATCTGAAACATGTTATGTCTGTGTATGTTTCTCGGCAGAGGCGTTTGTCCGCAATAAATAAGTTTATTGTCATTGGAATATGTTCAGTGAACCAAAGTCGCCTCCATCAGACGTCAGCTGTCACCAACGCGTCACCAACTGGGAAACTCGGTTAGCTAAATCTGGCCAGAGTTTCC
>NC_050176.1:23904702-23912202 GCF_008315115.2 Sander lucioperca
ACAGCTAAATTAAGACTTCACAGTAATAACAATAAAGACAAGTATTGAGTGATTGTATTTTAAATGAGCACAAGTAAAGTAGAACTGACGTAACAGCTGTTATATATGTTAACGGTTATTTTCACGTTTTATTTTGAGGGTCTTTTTAAAGTTATTACATGCTGTCTCAGCTAGCAGTTAGCCGAATTAGCTGTTAGCTAAACTGACGTTAGCTTGCCTGTGGAGGCTAACGGCAGACCGCTACAATCAGCTAGCGGTTAGCCGAATTAGCTGTTAGCTAAACTAACGTTAGCTTGGCTGTCGACCGGAAGCCTGGAACAGATCGTGCAGTGTCGTAAATCCTCGTACAACAGCCGTGGAACGGATCTTGCAGTCAGAACGGATCGTGTACCGACAGTATGTTTGTTCTGTCCATTTGTGCTCGCGCTGCGTTCCTCAAGTGGTTGGCCAGGTCTCAGCTGCTACGGTCAAACTCCGTAACTAAGTTACTCCCCGTGAACTGGTACCAGATGGTTGTTCTTCCAGTTACAGTTTCTGACGTCACACACACATAAACAACAATGGAGACCCCTGTTGATGCTGTACAGACGCCGGTGATTAACGGTGAGAAATAGAAATAAATAGACATGAACAGGCAACGTGAAGTAATTCTGCACATTGTAATCAAGACAATACACATACGATTGTGTATAAACTAAATTCTGTGGCTATATATCCAATGTTTACAGGATTGTCCCATATTATGATTTTTTTTTTTTTCTGTCCTAACCTATGACTGATTGTCCCAGGTACACACACACACACACACGCACACACACACTGTCCTAACCTATGACTGATGGTCCCAGGTTGTGATATCTCTGTCCTAACCTATGACTGATGGTCCCAGGTGATAATTGAACGCTACGCGAGGGAGAAGTATCTTCCTCCGCTGGATAAAACAAAGTTCCTGGTGCCGCATGAACTCACCATGACTCAGTTTGTCACCATCATCAGGTAAAGTTCATCTCTCACACAGCTGGGATTCACGCCAATCCATTCTGGGCTTTTTCACAAGTTTTCGTAACCTCTTCAATGGGGGGTTTTGGGACAATTCTTTATTTATTTTTTTTATTTTTAGACTTTTTGCTTTAACTTTGGAAAAAGCCCAGAATGGATTATTGGTGGGGGGGTTGTAACCCACCCAGTAATCAATCTTATCCTTCCAAATGTCTGACAACATTATGGAAAGGCTCCCTACAGAGATGGACCTTTTTAGTGAAAGAGTAAGATCCTTTTTGTTTATCCAGAAACGGCAATCGCCAACCCCACCAGACTCCATGTAAATAATCATTACTTTAATCATCGTAAAACACACCTCATTCAAAGTGGACAGAAACTAAATAAAACTCTCAAAAGCCGTCTTGGTTCATCTTTCTACTGTTCCAACAATCACCACTCTGGTTTGGTTGAAATAAACCCTTAATTCACCCATTTACATGTGGAGATATGCTGGCTCTATACACGCTAAAAGTAGTGATTATTTACATGGAGTCTGGTGGAAATATGCTGGCTCTATATGCGCTAAAAGTACTGATTATTTACATGGAGTCTGGTGTAAATATGCTGGCTCTATACACGCTAAAAGTAGTGATTATTTACATGGAGTCTGGTGGAAATATGCTGGCTCTATACACGCTAAAAGTCCTGATTATTTACATGGAGTCTGGTGGGGTTTGGTGATACTTCAGATACAGTATTAGGGGACCACTAAGGCCTATGTAAAGGAGACTTCAGATACAGTATTAGGGGACCACTAAGGTCTATATAAAAGAGACTTCAGATACAGTATTAGGGGACCACTAAGGTCTATATAAAGAGACTTCAGATACAGTATTAGGGGACCACTAAGGTCTATATAAAGAGACTTCAGATACAGTATTAGGGGACCACTAAGGTCTATATAAAAGAGACTTCAGATACAGTATTAGGGGACCACTAAGGCCTATATAAAAGCATCTAAAAAGCAGCATGTCATAGGAACACCAATGCATCTTGGGAAAACAAAGGAAAAGGCGGGAACTACACCGCAGCCAGTATAATTCTGCAAATTCAAATGCAATAATAAACTGTATTTACAGTAAAATACCTTAAAATTTAAAAACTGTATGCATACTGTAGATAAACAGTAGTTTACTGGCGGTGTATTCATGTAAATTTACAGTGTAGGAACACACATTTTCCGTTTAATTACGGGCCAAAGGGTAACGAGCTGCCAGATCTTTATTTTATGGATTTATTTCTTTAAGAGTGCAGGAAATGAAAGTGTTTGACGCCGAAACGTTTGTGTCCCCCTCTAATGTTGAAACACAGCCCAGGCCTATACCCTTGGTTGCAATCCTAGATGTAGAAAAACACCAAACGTCACTCTGAAAGTTGAAGATTTTTGAGTCGTCAGTTCTTCTTGTTCATGTATCAGCAGAAACTGACCGTCTCCACAAAGTGTTGTCACTCTGACTATCGACTTTCTCAAATCTCTCTTTAATCAGCTGGTCAAACAGCCTGCGAGACTGAACTTCTATTCAATAAATCAATACATTTTATAAGACTTTTAAAGTGTTCTGGACTTTAGTGCAGCCGTCCACTCTGTGTAAAGTTTAATTTCTTCGTTGCATGACATCTGTTGGATTTTCTCCTCATGTGTTTAAAGAAAAATGTTCTCAGCTCGAATATAGAAAACCTTTGAAGTACGTGAATGAACCAACATGTTTAATTTGTGTCTGACATTATGAAAGGATCCCTACAGAGATAGACCTTTTTGTTAAAGAGTAAGATCCTTTTAGTTTAACATGAAAACGGTTATCGCCAAACCCACCAGACTCCATGTAAATAATCAGGACTTTTAGCGTGTATAGAGCCAGCATATTTCCACCAGACTCCATGTAAATAATCAGGACTTTTAGCGTGTATAGAGCCAGCATGTTTCCACCAGACTCCATGTAAATAATCACTACTTTTAGCGTGTGTAGAGCCAGCATATCTCCACATGTAAATGGGTGAATTAAGGGTTTTGTTCAACCAAACCAGAGTGGTGATTGTTGGAACAGTGGAAAGATGAACCAAGACAGCTTTTGATAGTTTTAATTTGTTTCTGTCCAGTTTGAATGAAGTGTGTTTTACCATGATAAAAGTCCTGATTATTTACATGGAGTCTGGTGGGTTTGGCGATGGGGATTTCAACTAAAAGGTCTATCTCTGTACGGATCCTTTCCATAATGTTGTCAGACACTTGGAAGGATAATCTGGCAAAAAATGTTGTTCCCATCAGTTACTTGGACACAGAGATGCGAAAATAGGGTCCAGGTTGAAAAATGCCAAAGTTACATTCCACCACTGCTTGGCTTGTAGAACCGTGTGTGTCCTTAATCTCCATCCACAGGTCATTGCACAACTTAAAGTTAAATGTTTGAGTCCGCATACTAACATTCTTGCCAGTATGAACACAATGAATAACTAGGCTGTAATTATGAATGGACTCTGGCTGAGTGAGCAGCAAGTAAATAAAATAGTCAACCCACATTAATGCTAAATCTGCAGCTATGTGAAGCCGCTAAACGTCTGCAGGACGTCCTTTGTTAAAGGGGAACTACCGTTCTTTTAAACCTGGACCCTATGTTCCTGTGTTTTTGTGTGTAAGTGACTGATGGGAACAACAATCTTTGACATTGGTCCAGTATTAAGAGAGATCTCTGCAGTCGGCAGCAGAGAAACAAGCTATAATGTAAGTTAATAGTAATGGTCCAGCTTGTATTTACCTTCACTAAAGTGCTGGTTTTGCTGCTGACAGACTCAGATTAATATTTTAAAGCTCATGTTGCAGGGTTTATTTTCTAATGAATTTGTGCAATTTGCTTGTTGGTAATAAACATTTAAACTGTTACCCAACAACATCAAATACAATGGATATCACAAAACGGAATAAAATACGAAAAAGTAGTACTATTTTACAGCGGTTTGCAATGATTCTCTTTTCCCCTACAATGCATTCCACTACGTCATGTTGGGGAGACAACAGACGAAAGCCCCGTCTCTGTTCACTGTCTATGGTCTCGGTCTGTGCCACTGGTCTCTGTTCACTGTCTATGGTCTCGGTCTGGGCCACTGGTCTCTGTTCACTGTTTATGGTCTCGGTCTGTGCCACTGGTCTCTGTTCACTGTCTATGGTCTCGGTCTGTGCCACCGGTCTCTGTTCACTGTCTATGGTCTCGGTCTGGGCCACTGATGTTGCAAAATATGGCTTTTGGTCTCGACCGAGTCCATGAGTCTTTATTATGTGTATAATAATATTGGAGGGGAAGTGAAACACAGCTTGGACAGGGATGCTGTTCGGCTTTTCACAAGTTTAGACAGCTAGCTAGCTAGCTACGCCGACGTTTGCTAACGTTAGCGCAACAGCGTTAGCCTAGACTGCTAGCTAGGTAGTCAACATTACGTACGTACAGTACGTTGTCAACATAAGACATGTTGCGTTAGTGCTCCTTTTGTACCATAATGTTGTTGAATGAAATGTTAAGCTTTGCTCCTACGAGATGGTGGGTTTTTGTTACATACAAAGCTAACTGGCTATAGTTAGCCTGTATGCTAGCGGAATTAGCTAATGTTGCATAACCAGCCAGCAACTTCGGCAATCGGTAGTAGTTTCGGTAAGCTAACCACGACAGTATTGTCGCCCACAATCAACCTCTGCTGCTAAAAGCAGTCAACCTGCAGTGATGATTGAAATAGAGACGCTTGTGGATGTGTTAGCTGTCGTGGTTAGCTCGCCGGAACTACTGCCGAAGCTGCTGGCTGGCTACGCAACGTTAGCTAATTCCGCTAGCACAGGCTAACTATAGCCAGTTAACTTTGTGTGTAACGTAGCTAACAAAAACCCACCCATCTCGTAGGAGCGAAGCTTAACATTTCTTTCAATACAATGATGGTACAAAAGGAGCACTAACGCCACATGTCTTATGTTGACAACGTGGACGCAGATATAGGAAACAACGAAGGCAGTCGTAATATTTACCTAGCCGTCTAGGCTAACACTGTTGCGCTAACGTTAGCAAAATGTCAGCGTAGCTGTAGCTAGCTGTCTAAACTTGTGAAAAGCCGAACAGCATCCCCATCCAAGTAATAAATAAACACTAGGCAAATATGTTGTTACTGGAGCTAGTAGGGTCCATCAAAACGTGAGATATGTAATCGAAAATGTGTTACAACGTCGGGATTTCACAGGTGGGACTGACTGGCAAGTTAGCCCATAGCTAGCATGATGCCTTCTATTTCTAGATCTAGCTAGATTACCAGAACTTATCTGAACTAACGACATGATCACTGTCACTAGATATAAAGAAAACCTTGACTTTCACTCGGTGCTATTCACTGACAGTAAAAACACCTCTTCCTCATCCCAGTCAGTCACCATAGTTCTAGTACTAGACTGATATACAGTCACCATAGTTCTAGTACTAGGCTGATACACGGTCACCATAGTTCTAGTACTAGGCTGATACACGGTCACCATAGTTCTAGTACTAGGCTGATACACGGTCACCATAGTTCTAGTACTAGGCTGATACACGGTCACCATAGTTCTAGTACTAGGCTGATACACAGTCACCATAGTTCTAGTACTAGACTGATACACAGTCACCATAGTTCTAGTACCAGGCTGATGCACGGTCACCATAGTTCTAGTACTAGGCTGAGGCACGTCTCCCCAACGTGACGTCATCACCGAATTGCGTTTAAAAAAAAAAAAAAACACTAAACGACAAACGATGAGAACTGGCCTTTAACACTATTTGGAGACATCTTTAACAATGATATCCATATGTTGAGTGCTTTATGTACCCATTAATCAACCTGCAACATGGGCTTTAAGTGTCTGACAACATTATGGAAAGGATTTCTACAGAGATGGACCTTTTAATTAAAGAGTAAGATCCTTTTTTTAACATAAAAACATCCGCCAAATTTCGTTCGCTAAACCCACCAGACTCCATGTAAATAAAGTAATTTTAGCATCATAAAATACACTTCATTCACAGTCAACAGAAACAAAATAAAACTATGAAAAGCCGTTTTGGGTCGTCTTTCCACTTTTCCCAATTATCACAACTCTAGTTTTGGTTGAAATAAACACATAGTTTACAGATTTACATGTAGAGATATGCTGGCTCTATAGACGCTAAAAGTCCTGATTATTTACATGGAGTCTGGTGGAGTTTGGTGATGGTGATTTCAGGGCGGTTTCATGTTAAACTAAAAGGATCTTACTCGTTAACTAAAAGGTCTATCTCTGAAGGGATCCTTTCATAATGTTGTCAGACACTTAGAATAATAATCTGAGTCTGTCAGCGGCAACAAACAGAACTTCTAGTGGACCAAATTGACGCTGAACATTTGTCTCGTAGCGTTACATTGCAGCCTGGTCTGTGGCTGCTGGTTACAGCGTTAACGCTTAACACTGGACCAGTTTAAAGATTGTTGTTCACATCAGACACTTACACACAAACACACAGGAACATAGGATCGACTCCAGGTTGAAAAACGGGTAGTTACCCTTTAACCTCTCTCGCTCTCTCTTTCTCTCTCTCTCTCTCTCTCTCTCTCTCTCTCTCTCTCTCTCTCTCTCTCTCGCTCTCTCGCTCTCTCTCTCTCGCTCTCTCTCTTCCTCTCTTTCTCTCTCTTCCTCTCTTTCTCTCTCTTCCTCTCGTTCTGTCTTTTTCTCTCTCTTCCTCTCTCTGTCTGTCTCTCTGTCGCTCTCCCTCTTCCTCTCTCTCTCTCTCTCTCTCTCTCTCTCTCTCTCTCTCTCTCTCTCTCTCTCTCTCTCTCTCTCTCTCTCTCTCTCTCTCTCCCCCTCCCTTTAGGAACAGGATGTCCCTGCTGCCGTCCCAGGCCTTCTACCTGCTGATTAATGGCGGCGGGATGGCGAGCATGTCCCTGACCATGGCGCAGGTGTACAAAGACCACCAGGACGAGGACGGCTTCCTCTACATGACGTACGCCTCGCAGGAGATGTTCGGACACTGACCGCCGCCTACGACGCACGCCATACCTTTACTTAGACTTTGATTATTAAACGCTACAGGTTAACGGCTGCTGGCCCTCCCCACTCATGCTGTAAATAGAAAATATTTTATATGTACTGTAATGTTGATTTTGTGAAAGATGTATGTTTAAATATGTGGAGCCAATAAATCTTAGTGTAAGAAGTATCAGCAGGATCTTTCGTTTTTCATCTAGCGGTATGTGAGAGTCGAGGGCCCTTTAATATATTCAGCCCACGGCAACACGGCAGTTTGTGTAAATGTCACGTTATTTTTAATCTATTGATACGTGTTCACGGGGAAGTTTTTTTACGTGGTGGCCAGCATGAAAATGTGAAGTAATGTATTTCAATGGGAAGCATATTTCGTGGCCACAACAGGAAAATGGTAGGGAGTAGTATAAAGAGCCGAAAATCCACGTAGGGAG
>NC_050176.1:23924702-23929702 GCF_008315115.2 Sander lucioperca
GCGTCTGGCTTTGTGCCGCGCTGCGCCCGGTGCAAGATAGGGCCCTATATCATATTAAGTTGCTGACAGTTGAGATGCATATCAAGTATTTTTGGGGTCCTTCTGTAACTTATGTCGGGGTACAATGACCGTAGAAAGCCCATTTTGAACGGGCACTGCACTAGAATGGTATAATAATGGCTTTTCTTTTACAAAGAAGAGAGAAAGATTGATTTGATGAATGATACTGAGAGCTGGTAATGGTTGATTGCGACACATGTCTGTCTTTACGTGAAAATATTGTGAGCCTTGTTGCCTCTGAGTCGGTCTGCACACACACACAGCTTGTCCTCCGCCCTGCTGGACGCCTCCTCTGTTTGTCCCGACAGTTTTGACGTGTTGTTAGGCGGAAACTCAGACTTCAGCGTTTCCCTCGGCGTGATTTACGAGCAGCGCTGATTAACTGTGACTCCACAGTTTCATTATTTCGGTTATTGGACGGGGGAACACATCCCCTCCTTCATTATGCTTTGGAATCTGTCCTGGTTTGTGTTTTACTGTCTTGTTGTTCAGATGTTCCTGTTGTAAAAAACATAATACGAAGACACGGATGAACTCCCTCTTTTAAAGGTGGAACAGTCAAGTTAAAATGGGCGATGGAGTATTATGGTATGTCTCCAACAATGTGAGGATTGAGGATCTAAGGTTTTTTCAATGTTAGTTATAAAGTTCTATGCATTTTTTTTTTTGCATTTTTTTGCATTTTCTCGCAATTTTTCGTACGTTTTCGCAACTTTTCGCACGTTTTCACATGTTGTGCACTTTTTCGCACATTTTTCGTGCATTTTTTTCGCAATTTTTCGCACGTTTTCGCACATTGCCGCAATTTTGTGCACTTTTTTGCACTTTGCACTGCAAATTTTTTCCAAATTTTTTCGTACTGTTTCGCATTTTTTTTCTCGCACTTTTTTCGCATTTATTCGCACTTTTTCACACGTTTTCGCATTTTGCGCACTTTTTCGCACATTTTTCGTACATTTTTTTTGCACTTTTTTGAAATTGTTTCCAAATTTTTCGTACTGTTTCACATTTTTTCGCAATTTTTTGCATTTTTTTTTGCATTTTTTCCACACTTTTGTTTTGACGGGGGAACACATCCCCTCCTTCATTACGCTTTGCAATCTGTCCTGGTTTGTGTTTTACTGTCTTGTTGTTCAGATGTTCCTGTTGTAAAAAACATAATACGAAGACACGGATGAACTCCCTCTTTTAAAGGAGGAACAGTCAAGTTAAAATGGGCGATGGAGTATTACGGTATGTCTCCAACAATGTGAGGATTGTTCTACATTGAGTAGTTTTACTTTTAATACTTTAACCCTCATGTTGTCTTCTGGTCGACCGTGCGCCTGTTCTCTGTCTGGGTCAAAATTAACACCTGTTTTTGACAGTTTATTTTCACACTTCTTTCAATGTAAGTTATAAAGTTTTTAGCATTTTTTTTTTTTCGCATTTTCTTTGCACTTTTTTCGATTTTTTTTCAAATTTGTGTTGCACTTTTTTACACTTTTTCCCATTTTTTTTCTTACTTTTTCGCACTTTTTTCGTACAATTTTTTTTAGCAATTTTTTTAGCAATTTTTCTGCACTTTTTTCGTACTTTTTCGCATTTTTTTCGAATTTTTGTTGAACTTCTTCTGCACTTTTTCCGCATTTTTTCTACTTTTTCGCAATTTTCATTCTTTTTTCAATGTTTTTGTCAATTTTTTCAATGTTAGTTTTAAACTTTTTTTCATCACTTTATTCAATATTTTCGTCACTTTTTAAAATGTTTTTCACACTTTTTTTTTTGCTTTTTTTTGCACTTTTTTCGTCACATTTTTCAATGATTTTGTAACTTTGTTGCCACGTTTTCGATGCTATTTTTCACTACCACCAACTTACTATCAATAGTTTTACACGTATTTTTGGAATTCATGGACAATACCTCTCATTTCTAGGAGATTAGACCTGGTTTCGAAATTATGAATGATTTTGACTAATATCAGAGGAACGTATGTTGGAGAACTAAGACAACATTAGGGTTGAGTACATTTTCCTGACGAGACTTACAGACTTTTACTGGTACTGAGTATTTTTTACAGTGTGGTATTAGTACTTTACTGTAGTGAAGGATCTGAATACTTCTCCCGCTGCTGACTAGTACAAACATTTCTGCGAGGTCAAACTCTTCTCAAATACTTCGACCTTTGGAGCTTCCAGCTGACACAACACACACACACACACACACACACACACACACACACACACACACACACACGCGCGCGCACGCACTCTCACACACACACACACACACACACACACACACACACGCGCGCGCACGCACACACACACACACACACACACACACGCGCACACACGCGCGCACGCACACACACACACACACACACACACACACACGCGCGCACGCACTCTCACACACACACACACACACACACACACACACACACACACACACACACGCGCGCACGCACTCTCACACACACAGACACGCACTCTCACACACACAGACACACACACACACACACACACACACACACACACACACACACACGCACTCTCACACACACACGCACACACACACACACACACACACACACACACACACACACACACACGCACTCTCACACACACACGCACTCACACACACACACACACACACACACACACACACACACACACACACACACACACACGCACTCTCACACACACACACACACACACACACGCACTCTCACACACACACACACACACACACACACACACACACACAGACACACACACACACACATACACACACACGCACTCTCACACACACACACACACACACACACACACACACACACACACACGCACTCTCACACACACACACACACACACACACACACACACACACACACACACACACACACACACACACACACACACACACACAGAGGGAGTCTTTGTGTCGAGGAGTTCAGACTCTGCTGCTGAGTCACTGTTGGCAAACAAAAAGCAGAACCTGCCCTGGCTGATGTCGCAACGCTAAAATATTTCCTGTCAGCAGCTTATAACCACACACACACCCACACACACACACACACACACACACACACACACACACACACACACACACACACACACACACACACAGGCATGTACAGCGTGCATGCAAATAATGTTCAGTGACAGTTTCACTGCAGCAACTTCAGGTTTTACAGGCAGTTTTGTGTTTTGTTGATAACGTGGACCCTATTTTCCCACGTTCTTTGTGTCTAAGGGCGTTTTCACACACACCTCATTTGGTCCGGACTTTCAGACTTTTTTGTTTGATCCGAACAAAAATTAGAGGTGTGAAACCTCCCCCGGACCACGGTCCGGATCAAAAGACCAAATTTTGGTCTGATAAAAAGAGGTGGTCTCGGTATCATGGTACGGTTCGTTTATAGTGTGAAAGCATTTTTTGGATGGTTCGGACTTTCGGACCAAATACAAGAGGCTCTGGCAGGCTCTCCTTGTGTTACAAGACCGGGGAAGCTCCTTTAAGGAATAGCTCGGTGCTTAGTGTGTAGACTACATGAGAGAGTGACGGTGAATGAGCTCAGAGCAGACAGCTGTCGGCTATCAGAGCTGAGAATACATCAGCAGTTTATTTGTTAAGTGGTAGTAAATGTACAGTGTAGGTTTCCGTTTGTCTTTGAATAAATTCTCCAGAAAGTTCCAGTGTCTTGCTTCTCAACATCACAACAAAACAAAAAGAGCCGCGGCAGTAGAGGAGAGCAGCAGTCAGTAGGAGAGATCAGCAGTCAGTAGGAGAGATCAGCAGTCAGTAGGAGAGATCAGCAGTCAGTAGGAGAGATCAGCAGTCAGTAGGAGAGATCAGCAGTCAGTAGGAGAGAGCAGCAGTCAGTAGGAGAGAGCAGCAGTCAGTAGGAGAGAGCAGCAGTCAGTAGGAGAGAGCAGCAGTCAGTAGGAGAGAGCAGCAGTCAGTAGGAGAGATCAGCAGTCAGTAGGAGAGAGCAGCAGTCAGCTGAAAAAACTCCGACCCAGAGAGAGGAGACGAGAGGACGGGGAAGCCCGTCTACAAACCAATCAATTATAAGTATCTGGAGACGCAGCTCACGTATGTGATGACGGCAGGACGTAGTTTTGTCACGTAGAGATCTTTAGTGCGCTTGCATAACTGCAGTGTGAAACCAAAACTTACCGGATCAAATGTAGACAATGTAACAAAAACAGGAACCTTGGTTCGGACTTTCATGTGTGAAAACCATGGATGTATGAAGAGAACTGGGTCCAGTGTTCGGCGGGAAGCCCCGTACGTCCCAATGAGAGTGCTCGAAAGCGCATAAAGCAAACATGGAGCTCGGCTCTTCCGCATTGTTGGCCCATAACGCTGGTTGGCTCACGATGGGCATGCGCACTAGCAACAATTTATTTGCGTTGTCGTAGCAACCGGTAGCAACATGCGCGTTCGTTAGCTTCTCTCTCGTGTCTCTTACAAGTGGCGAACTCATGAACTCGCCGTTTCATTGTCTAAAATATTCACTAACGTTAAACACTGTTTTCGTTGTTCCCGATCGTTTACATGCTTAGCTAAATAAACGATAGATGTATTTAACTAGACAACCAAGGAGATTTAATAATTATGTTGTGCTACTAGCTAGCTAGCTACTAACTAGCGCTAGCTAGCTGTTAGCCTGCAGTTTGGTGAACAGAGCTCATCCACGTTACAAGCTTTACAGCATACAGCCCTCGGATGGATCATAAGAGAGAACCAAGGCGATGTAATCACTATGTCTGTAGTAACGTTATGTAGGCATATAGCTAGCTATGTAGCTATAGATCTTAATACAGCCATGCTAGCTACCCCTGATGTTAGCAACTAGCTAGCTAGCCGATAGCCCGCCAGTTTGGGAAACGCTAATGACGTTACATCCACGTAGCTAACAGGCTTTACAGCAGCTACATACATACATCCCT
>NC_050176.1:23934702-23937202 GCF_008315115.2 Sander lucioperca
TGAGACCAGCACCTCAGCCCGCTACTGAGACCAGCACCTCAGCCCGCTACTGAGACCAGCACCTCAGCCCGCTACTGAGACCAGCACCTCAGCCCGCTAAGGAGACCAGCACCTGCAGCTGCTAACTGCTGGTGGAGTTTGTGACTGTTAAATGACGACCTTTCTACATTACACGTGAATTCACGGCTGTGTTTATACTCCGTGTTTACAGCCCACCAAGCGCTAATGCTAGTATGCGTTAGCTGAACTCTACGGAGCCTATAATGTGTATGCACTAAATGTAGCCTGTTTCGTATGTCGTTTTTAATAACGTGTGTGTGTGTGTGTGGGTGTGTGTGCGTGTATGTGTGTCTGTGGGTGTGTGTGTGTGTGTGTGTGTGTGTCTGTGGGTGTATGTGTGTGTCTGTGTGTGTGTGTGTGTGTGTGTGTGTGTGTGTGTTGCAGATTAAGACAAGTCGTGTAGAAAGGACAGCTCTTTGGCTTGCACGGCCACGCTCTCATTGAAATGAGAGTGCATATCTCGCTCTGTGGCTCGCCCTGCATTAAACACACACACACACACACACACACACACACACAGTCCTCCCTCCTCTGAGAATCGTGACAGAAATAGCTCTGCGGCTACAAGTTGTTCTCAGGCCTCTCAGGAACATCTCTCTCTCTCTTTCTGTCTCACGGGCTTCATAAACCTTTTCTTGTCTGCCACACATTCCTCTTGGTTCTTCACACACAGTTCACAGCCAGTAGAAAGGCTTCCAGTCAGATACTCCTGGGTCTCCTGTGCTGCTGCTCTTCCCGTAGCTATATTCAGGAGGTATGGAGATGTTGTTGCTGGAGAAGAAAAGGGATCCCATGAGTCTGTAATTGCATTGATCGAGGCATCCCTATGGTGACTGTCTTTCTGTATTCTGCTGGCCTGAAGCTGTGCAGCTGGCTGTTCCTCTGCCTCCAATCCTGTCAGACTCCGCAACTCTGTCACAGACATTCCTCGCTGACCTGAAGCAAGGGGGTAAGCTTCGCTTCAGAGCTCGAACCTCCTATGGCGCCATTTGGATGCTACCAAGCCATCACCTCGTTCGAGTAGGCTACAGGATGAGAGGGAAAAATCACGAAAATTCCCCCCATGTTGAAATGCAAGTGGTTGGACTATTATAAAGGCCTTTTTATAGTTGTGCGTAGAATCGATGGCGTCTATGCTGGCTCCTACGCCGTAGCCTGACGTGCACCGCTCGAAAAATGTAACTACACGTCGCGGCGACGTGGCCGAGTAGCGTTGCATTTCCTCCACGACTCATTTCCTGGTTATCCTTCTCCATAAACATGAAATCAAGGAGAGGGTTAACTTTTCAATTTCAATCAATTAAATTTTTTTATTTATAGTATCAAATCATAACAAGAGTTATCTCGAGACACTTTACAGATAGAGTAGGTCTAGACCACACTCTATAAAGCCCCAACAATTCCAATAGTTCCCCCAAGAGCAAGCATTAGCAGTGGCTATTGCGACAGTGGCGAGGAAAAACTCCCTTTTAGGAAGAAACCTCAGCAGACCCAGACTCTTGGTGGGCGGTGTCTGACGGTTGGGGTTATGACGGTACGGGATGTAGTGTGGCACAGCAGAGCATGGGTGGACGCGGTGGACGCGGCAGGACGTAGTCGGGCATTGCAGGGAATCGTAGAGCGCAGCAGGGTGTAGCAGGTCCATAGCCACAGCTGCACCCAAGACCCAGGTCTTGGTGTCACCCTAATCCGAGGCGATGTTCTGGGCGAAGAAGAAACATAAGGACTCCGGGGAGTAAACTCCCCAGAGCTAGGTTAGTAACAAGCACTTCTGGGACAGGATGTGCATAAAAGGAAACAAAAGAAAAGAGCGTGTCATAAGAAGGAACTTCCTCGGCAGTCTAGAATTATAACAGCATAACTAGGAGAGGCACTATATTATTGATTATACGATAGGTAAATCTGATGACTGTAAAGAGAAGCAGAGAAAAGCAGGGGTGCTGTGTCTGTAGCTATACACCCTCCCCCGCCGGTCTTAAATGTAGCGACGGTGTCTGCCCCCCGAACCCAGATTGGGAGCTGGTTCCACAGGAGAGGAGCCTGGTAGCTGAAGGCTCTGCCTCCCATTCTACTTTTAGAGACTCTAGGAACCACAAGTAACTCTGCATTCTGGGAGCGTAGTGCTCTAGTGGGACAATAAGGTACTAAAAGGTCCTCAAGATATGAAGGAGCTTGACCGTTTAGAGCTTTATAGGTCAGAAGAAGGAAGATTTCCCACTGCTGCAGATTTCCCACCGTGGTCAGGAAACACAGGGGATCCCCTGTGTTTTAGAGTCGGTACTCGCTCCGGAGCTCTCTCACTTCTCCTTCTATCACACACTCCCCACACACACACACACACACACACACACACACATGCCGGCTCAACACACATACACACCAGCGCACAAGTATAAACATCAGGCCACTTACGTAGGCTACGCAGAATGCTCTGCGTGGA
>NC_050176.1:23949702-23952202 GCF_008315115.2 Sander lucioperca
GAGAGAAGAGAGAGAGGAGAGAGAGAGAGAGGAGAGAGAGGGAGAGAGAGCGAGAGAGGAGGAGGAGAGAGGAGAGGAGAGAGAGAGAAGAGAGGAGGAGAGAGAGGAGGAGAGAGAGAGGAGAGAGAGAGAGGAGAGAGAAGAGGGGAGAGAGAGGAGAGGAGAGGGAGAGAGGAGAGGGGAGAGAGAGAGAGAGAGGAGAGAGGAGAGGAGAGAGGAGAGGAGAAGAGGGAGAGAGGAGAGAGAGAGAGGAGAGAGGAGAGAGGAGCGAGGAGAGGGAGAGGAGGAGAGAGGAGAGAGAAGAGAGGAGAGAGGAGAGAGGAGGAGAGGAGAGGAGAGAGGGAGAGAGAGAGAGGAGGAGGAGAGGAGAGAGAGAAGAGAGGAGAGAGGAGAGGAGGAGAGGAGAGGAGAGAGGAGAGAGGAGAGCAGGAGAGGCGAGAGGAGAGGAGAGAGGAGAGGAGGAGGAGAGAGGAGAGAGAGGAGAGAGGAAGAGAGGAGGAGAGGAGAGAGGGAGAGGAGAGAGGAGAGAGAGAGGAGAGAGGAGAGAGGAGAGAGAGGAGAGGAGGAGGGAGAGAGGAGGGAGAGAGAGGAGAGAGGAGAGGGAGGAGAGGAGAGAGGAGAGAGGAGAGAGAGGAGAGAGGAGAGGAGGAGAGGAGAGGAGCGAGGAGAGAGGAGGAGAGGAGAGGAGAGAGGAGAGAGGAGAGAGGAGAGGGAGAGAGGAGAGGGAGAGGAGAGGAGAGAGGAGAGAGGGAGAGGAGGAGAGGAGAGGAGAGAGGAGAGGGAGAGAGGAGAGGAGAGAGGAGACGAGAGGAGAGGAGAGGAGAGGAGGAGAGGAGAGGGAGAGGAGAGAGGAGAGAGAGGAGAGAGAGGAGAGAGGAGAGGGGAGAGGAGGAGAGGAGAGGAGAGAGGAGAGAGAGAAGAGAGGAGAGAGAGCGAGAGAGGAGAGGAGAGGAGAGGAGAGGGGAGAGGAGAGAGGAGAGAGGAGAGGAGAGAAGAGAGAAGAGAGAGGAGAGAGGAGAGGGGAGAGGAGAGAGGGGAGAGGAGAGAGAGGAGAGAAGAGAGGAGAGAGGAGAGGGGAGAGAGGAGAGGGGAGAGGGGAGAGGAGAGGAGAAGAGAGAGGAGAGAGGAGAGAAGAGAGAAGAGAGAAGAGAGAGGAGAGGAGAGAGAAGAGAGAGGAGAGAGGAGAGACAGCAGACCTGACTGATTACAGGCTGATTTTTACTCTTCACTTCACGTCTGTGTAGGGCAGAAGATGAGGTATCTTTAAACCTCCCAGGGTCATTACTTCATTCCTAAAAAAGTGCAGAAACATGTCGGAGAAATGTTGTATTTCAGGAGTGAATGCACCAAATGTTGAACCCTCCTGTTGTCTTTCTATATCAGAACTAAACACTGACAGAGTGACAAAAAGTCAGAAAAAATAACCAAAAAAACCCATCAAAAACATCGCCAAAAGTGACGAAAAACTTGTTAAAAAAAATGACAAAAACATAATAATAATAATAATAATAATAATAATAATAATAATAATAATAAAATTATAAAACGCCCAAAAAGTGACAAACTTTGAAAAAAAACTACAAAAGCACAGGACAAAAATTGACAAAAACATTTATTTTTTTTTAAACGCTGAAAAAAGTGACTTGGAATTAAAAATCGACAAAAAAAACGTCGACAAAAGTGAAGGAAAGGAAAACGACAAAATGTTGAAATTTCAAACTAGAAAAACACAAAGTTGCCAGTCGACGGGAAGACAAAATAAATGTTTAAAGTGCTCATATTCTGCTCATTTTCAGGTTCATAATTGTATTTTAGAGGTTGTACCAGAATAGGTTTACATGGTTTAATGTTCAACAAACACCATATTTTAGTTGTACTGCTCATTGCTGCAGCTCCTCTTTTCACCCTGTGTTCAGGTCTCTGTTTTAGCTACAGAGTGAGACCTCTCACTGCTGTAACATCTTTGTTGGCAGTCGCACATGCTCAGTAGCTAGGTAAGATCACATGATCAGTAGCTAGGTAAGATCACATGATCAGTAGCTAGGTAAGATCACAGTAGCAGGTGTCACGTCAGTAAATAGGTAAGATCACATGATCAGTAGCTAGGTAAGATCACATGCTCAGTCGCTAGGTAAGATCACATGATCAGTAGCTAGGTAAGATCACATGCTCAGTCGCTAGGTAAGGACTACATGAGCTAGCTAGCTGTTTCTCCAACTTCAGTAGTACAAGGCAGGATTAGCCGGGAGACTTCTTCTAAACGAGGGCGCACTTCCAACTTTGTGTGGAATACCTGCAGAACAGGGACATGGAAGTAGTTCTTTTGTAGATTAGGGTGAACTAGTGTGTGTTGTAGCAGTGTTTGCCATTGAGAACAAGCTAGCATGCTAACGGTTAGCCCCCTAACCCCCTCGTCTCGGCTAGTGACGTAGAAAGCCGTGCAGATTTTGACCAGCTCACCCAGAGACTGAAGGCAGGACACATTCAGAAACCGTACCTC
>NC_050176.1:23957202-23964702 GCF_008315115.2 Sander lucioperca
TGTGTGTGTCTCTGTGTGTGTGTGTGTCTCTGTGTGTGTGTGTGTGTGTGTCTCTGTGTGTGTGTGTGTGTGTGTGTGTCTGTGTGTGTTTCTCTGTGTGTGTGTGTGTGTGTTTCTGTGTGTGTGTGTGTGTGTGTGTGTGTGTGTGTTTTTCTTTGTGTGTGTGTGTGTGTGTGTGTGTGTGTGTGTTTCTCTGTGTGTGTGTGTGTGTGTGTGTGTCTGTGTGTGTGTGTGTGTGTGTTTCTCTGTGTGTGTGTGTGTGTGTGTGTGTGTCTGTGTGTGTGTGTGTGTGTGTTTCTTTGTGTGTGTGTGTGTGTGTGTGTGTGTGTGTGTGTGTGTGTGTGTGTGCCGGTCCAGTTCAACAGTTAAACATTAATAACATCCTCATGTAAACAGTGACTAACCTGTCAGCCGCCCACGCACAGCTCTCTGGAAATCTGGTGACACATGAAAACCTTGTCCTTGGAGCGGGCGTTCACCCCCCTTACGCCATTGGCCTTTGGATCTCTGGCGATTACGGTGTTTACCGCTGATGTCATGCAGTGGGGAGACTCGGCGCTCATAGCTGTGGTTGGTGGCCTGAGAGGCCGCACGGTGACGTGTTGCGGCTCCAACACAAGTGCTACCGCGAGGGACTGAACTCTGAGAGATGTATAAACACACCGTGATGCACTCGAGATTGTATTGCAATGATGTATACTACCGGTCCAAAGTTTGGGGTCACTTAGAAATGTCCATTCCACTCCATTACAGACAGAATACCAACTGAGATCAGTTGCATTGTTTTTTTAAACCAGGGCACCAGTTTTCAGATTACATTATGAGATTACATCATTGCAAAAGGATTCTCCAATGTTTTCTCAGTTAGCTTTTTAAAATGATATCAGATTAGTAAACAGAATGGGCCTTTGGGACATTGGATGAATGGTTGCTGATAATGGGCAATGTAGATATTGCATTAAAGATCAGCCACTTCTTTCTACAACAGTCGAGAACCATTTTGACATTATATAAGCACATAATGTAATCTGAAAACTGCTGCCCTGATCTCAGTGGGTATTCTTTCTATAATGGAGTGGAATGGACATTTCTAAGTGACCCCAAACTTTGGACCGGTAGTGTATTCCTCCACACGTAAAATACAACTAGCACTACAGTTACCAAATGTAAAGTTACATTGTGAGTCGGAATAAGTGCGTTAATGCGGTCAACAGAAAGTGTGTCGCTCCCAGGCTCACCCCCCTCTCTGTCAACGCCCAAAAAACCAACAGGTGAACAGGTGAAGCAAACTAATATAATGTTAGCACTTCCGCTCAAACCGCGATGAAAACGCCCACCGGCTACAGTATAAGTAGGTGCAACAGTATAAGGGGTGGTGATGATACAGTGGATATGGCACGTGCCTTTGGTGTGGGAGACCTGGGTTCGATTCCCACTGCGATACATCAACCAATGTGTCCCTGAGCAAGGCACTTAACCCCTAGTTGCTCCAGAGGCGTGCAACCTCTGACATACATACAGTATATCACAAAAGTGAGTTCACCCCTCACACTTTAGTAAATATTTCATTATATCTTTTAATGGGACAACACTGAAGAAATTACACTTTGCTACAATGTAAAGTATGAAGTGTACAGCTTGTATACACACCTTCCACGTTCTGTGTGTGTGTGTGTGTGTGTCTCGTTAGGTCACGGCAGTTTCCTGTGGCGTCGCTATGACAACCAGCCACGCTCGCCTCATGCATGAGGCGATACTAAATCTGCAATGGAAAAAGGAGGACGGGGCACCGCGGCCAGGTCGAATGGAAAAACGCCAAAAGTTTCCACCTTTCTGACTCACTGTATTTCCAGGAGCTTTTCGTTGTTGTGTGTGTGTCTCTGTGTGTGTGTGTGTGTGTGTGTGTGTGTGTGTGTGTCTGTGTGTGCGTCGTCCTTCAAGGAACAGACCATTCATTTTAGGTCCTGGCTCCGTGCCCTCGTTGTGCAGAGACTTGGGGAGGATGGTGTTGGCACAGCGAGCTATTTAAACGCTCAGCCAAGCAGCTCTGTTGTGCTCCAATCACACGGGACGTTCACAGACATTTGGATGTGTTTGGCTATTGCTCTTGATCTGGAAAAAAAGTTAATTACATTAACCAACTGGGACATTCATTTATCATCTCATAACAAAGTAAGGCGACTTTGACTTTCACTAACATCAGATCTGATTGCTGGTTGAAATGTAAACAACGTACAACCTAGCATGATTCAAGAGCCAAAACGTGCCATCCCTGAGCCTCTCTCTTCTCTACAGAACGCACCTTAATGTAACGGACATAACGTAACGTAGCTACGTTAGCCTGCTGCTGCAACATACGTTATGTCAATAGCTTTGATTGATAACGTAGCATTTTACGTTAATATAAGGCAATGCTGCACAACGTGATGCAAACGTTACAAGCTGAAGCTGCACTTTATTCAAAGCTAAAGTTGATTTTTTTGGTTACTATTCACAGGGCGTTTGTCATAATCTCCATAACTTTAAAAACTCACGTGAAGGCAGAAGGGCTTGCGCTGCGCCGTGTGTGAGAATATAAACAAAGTCACGTGACTGGGGGGCAAGATTGAATGATATAGCGAATTTAATTTGATTTAACATAAGTAGTGATCGGCGTATTATTGTATTAATGCAGCCACAACAGCAACAAAAGAATTAAAAAAAGAAAGAAAGAAAAGTTTATTTAGGCTCTTTCGCCAGAGGTGGTAGCTAATCCAATCAGGGCAAACGGGCTGCTGCCCGGGCAACAATAGCCCGTACCTGTGCACGTCCCTGCTCCAATCACCCGGCTCTGTGCCGGAGGATACAGGAAGTCAGACCACAACTCGCACCGACCAAGCCTTCCTCAGCCTCCGTTCACTGAACCACACACGAGACCATTTTAAACACACACAACACTGGGGAAAAGGCCACTTCACAAACACGTTAAAAAGAAGGTTAGTGGGAAGGTTTCCGTCTGCTAGCAAACAACAGAAACATGCCTAAAAGCTGAACCCAGAACTTACGTTTTTATAAGCTGCCGCCCTGAAAAACTGAGCTTTTAGGAAGACAATGGTGGAAACGGACGCGAGGAATTAGCAGAGAGAATGGGAAGACACTAAGATAACATTGTGTTCGATGTTACGTTTGCAGCAGGCATTTTGCTACCAAGTCATCATCTAAATGTCAGTTTTAGGCTAACTATGTATCTGTAAGTTAAGCTAACTCACATAATGTGTCGGACACAACATTAGCTTAGTGTCCCTCCCAGGGCTCAGCCCTGTGTTCACACAGCCCAATGGTCTCACAGCCCTACGTTCCCACAGCCATATGTTCCCACAGCCCAATGGTCCCACAGCCCTATGTTCCCACAGCCCTATGTTCCCACAGTCCAATGTTCCCACAGCCCTACGGTCCCACAGCCCTATGTTCCCACAGCCCTATGTTCCCACAGTCCAATGTTCCCACGGCCCTATGTTCCCACAGTCCAATGTTCCCACAGCCCTACGGTCCCACAGCCCTATGTTCCCACAGTCCAATGTTCCCACAGCCCTATGTTCCCACAGTCCAATGTTCCCACAGCCCTATGTTCCCACAGCCCTATGTTCCCACAGTCCTATGTTCCCACAGCCCAATGTTCCCACAGCCCAATGGTCCCACAGCCCTATGGTCCCACATTTCTAAGATTTTTCTTAAAATTAGGCCCTATGTTCCCACATTTCTAGGACATTTTCAATTAGGTCTTGTGTTCCTACATTTCCCTTCATGGGTTAGGGGTTAGGCAAACATAGGGCCTAATTTTGAAAAAAATCTTGTAATCTTGGAACATAGGCATGCTCCCGTCTCGAGTCGGCAGCTTATAAAAACTTATGTTCTGGGTTCGTTACACCCATGGATGTATGAAGAGAACTGGGTCCAGTTTTCGGCGGGAAGCCCCGTACGTTCCAATGAGAGTTGCTCAAAAGCGTATAAAGCAAACATGGAGCTCGGCTCTTCCGCATTGTTGGCCCGTAACGCTGGTTGGCTCACGATGGGCATGCGCACCAGCAGCAATTTGTTTGCGTTGTCGTAGCAACCGGTAGCAACATGTGCGTTCATGAGCTTCTCTCTCGTGTCTCTTACAAGTGGCGAACTCATGAACTCGCCGTTTTCATTGTCTAAAATATTCACTAACGTTAAACGTGTTTTCGTTGTTCTCTATCGTTTACATGCTTAGCTAAATAAACGATAGATGTATTTAGCTAGACAACCAAGGAGATTTAATAATTATGTTGTGCTACTAGCTAGCTAGCTACTAACTAGCGCTAGCTAGCAGTTAGCCTGCAGTTTTCGTGACTTCAGCTCTCAGCCACGTTACAAGCTTTACAGCATACAGCCCTCGGATGGATCATAAGAGAGAACCAAGGCGATGTAATCACTATGTCTGTAGTAACGTTATGTAGGCATATAGCTAGCTATGTATAGATCTTAATACAGCCATGCTAGCTACCCCTGATTTTAGCAACTAGCTAGCTAGCCGATATCCCGCCAGTTTGGGAAACGCTAATGACGTTACATCCACGTAGCTAACAGGCTTTACAGTATAGCTACATACATCCCTGGGATGTATCATGACTTCATAAGATAATACCATGGACGTATTCATAGAACACATGGTGAGTTACAACCATTAGCTATATCCATTATTACAGCTAGCTACATGAGCTCGGGAGAACAGTCATGTGAGCAGGCGGGCGCAGTCCCGCGGCTCTGCTCACATCCACTATGCGCGTTCATCATGCCAAATTTAATAATTCTGGATTCGCTTCTAGAGAATGTTAAAAATGTCCCTTTCAGTGTTCGGGTGGTAAGTTGATATACCCAGAAACAAATTATCTGCTGAAATATAGACGTTTCTTTCGCCATGCAAAGTCTATGTGAAAAGTCTTTCTGGGCCATGGGGTGCAGTACCACCGTTATCCGCTAAGCCCATGGTGGCTTTTAGACTCGGCGCTCTTCCTGGGGGCTTGGTTACACCACACGGCAGCTTTTAGACTTTTTTCTGTTGTTTGCTAGCAGACGAAATTGAGGAGATGGAGAGAGGAGAGTGATGCTGCGTTCCAGACATAATTTTTAGCCCATAAGTTACGACCTCAAGTCACGACTCACGACTTGGTAGCGTTCCATGCAAAGTCACGACAAACCCTTCTAGCTAGCGTTAGCTAGCATTAGCTAGCGGCTACCTAACGTTGACGTTAGCTAGCGCTAGCTGATACTAGCGATTTCTAGTCGGCGACATATTTTGGGCTTCATTTAATAAACATAATCTGTAATAGTTGATGTACATTGATTACAATGTGCGGAATTACTTTACGTTGCCTATTTATGTCTATTTCTCACCGTTAATCACCGGCGTCTGTACAGCATCAACAGGGGTCGCCATTGTTTTTTATGTGTGTGTGACGTCAGGAACTGTAACTGGGAGAACAACCATCTGGTACCAGTTCACGGGGAGTAAGTTACGGGTTTGACCGCCGTTCCTTGGCACTTTCACGGGTAGAAGGTGGTGAAAACACGAGTTACGGGCTGCCTGGAACGCAGCATCATTTCCCCCTTCGGTGGGCGTGGCTTTCAGAGTATGTAGTAAGTAGTTCCTCGACGTTTTTGACGATTTTATTCCAATTTTTTTGTCACATTTCTTTCCATGTTGTTGGTTAATTTTTTGGCCTTTTTTAATTATTTTTATGTTAATTTTTTTCCAAGTTTTTTTTCTAATTTTTTCTCACTTTTTCAGATTTTTTTGGTAACATTTTTCAGCGTTAACATTTTTTTAATGTTTTTTGTCACTTTTTTTTCCAATTTTTTTGTCACTTTTGGGGCTTTTTTAAAAAATATTATTTATGTCAATTTTTTTTCAACTTTTATCTCACTTTTTTAACAGTTTTTTTTGTCACTTTTTCCGAAGTTTTTTTTTTTTTTCACTTTTTTAAACAAATTTTTATCACCTTTGGCGATGTTTTTGATGGGTTCTTTTTGTCACTTTTTCTGACTTTTTTGGTCTGAAAAACATGTTTTTGTCGATTTTTTTATGCATTTTTGAAACTTTTTCCAACATTTGTCACATTTTTTTAATGTTCTTTTGTCATAGTTTTTGTAAACAGGTCAACTTTGACCCGAGGACAACGGGAGGATTAAGTCTAGACTTGTTATACGCAACCACATAGCAACACGACATTCCTGGGACACAAACCGAGCAGCAAAACTACTTAACCCTTCTCCGGGGGAATGTTCTAGTTTTACATTACGAAATAATCAGCTTTGCTTCAGGCCCACTCACGACAACACAGAGCAGATTAGCGGGCCACTTCCTGGTTGAAAGTCGGGCCTCAGAGCAGGTTTCCAGTCTGTGTGTTTGGCTGTCAGCTTCTGATGAATTAGCAGCGTGTTTTTGGGGAAAGTAGGTCTTCCGTGTGCAGTGAGGTCATGCTGTTGCTCTGCCAAGTCAGCAGTCAGACGATGAGATCAGGGGTTACGTAACCCAAGACCTCACTTCATCTCCTCCGTGAAACGAGACGGCACGGTGGCTCGTTTTGCCGGCGCTGTGACAATTCGGAGGAAAGTGTGCCGACAGGGAGAGGAAACCCTCCCTCCCTCCCTCCCTCCTCTCCTCTCATCTCATCTCAAGTTGTAAACGCTAATCCTCCCGTCGCTCCATTCACCTCCCCCTGCCTCGCTGTCCTGCATTCTTTCTACGTACACATATGTATATACACACATACACATATGCATATACACACATACACATATGCATATACATACATACATATATGTATATACACACATACACATATGTATATACACACACATAATATACATACGCACACCTACTCCCATACTTGCAGGTATCCACATATACAGATCCTGAATATTTGGGTATATAAAATGATCTTGTATCAATGGCCCAAAGCAGGCGCACATATATAAAGGTTTTACTCCTCGACGCAGTGGCCGCGGGTTCGACTCCGACCTGCGGCCCTTTGCTGCATATCATTCCCGCCTCTCTCTCCGCTTTCATGTCTTCGTCTGTCCTGTGGAAATAAAGGCCTAATAATGCCCCAAACTATTATTTAAAAAAAATATAAAAGATTGGTCAGTACAATGTAAAGACTACTAAAGCTATATTACAAAACGTTTGCACTTGCGTCCAGCGGTGTGGGCGTGTTACCAAGCTACCGGCTAACTCTAGCGCTAGCTGGCTAGCTTTGTTGACAAGGTGCTACCGAGCGCTGAACAATACAGTTTTAGGCGACCAAAATATTCTTTGCTGAAGTGAAGACACACAAAGAGATGGTCAAAGTTTAAGGTGATAACACGGACAATACCCCAAAAACAACTTGAGTAACTATTTTAATGTCCACAGTGTTAGCATGGTTAGCATCGCTAAGCCTCCGTCCTGACTGACAGGTCCTAAATTATCCCCTGCTCTATCGTCTGTTTTAAAAT
>NC_050176.1:23974702-23977202 GCF_008315115.2 Sander lucioperca
CTTAAACACCAAGACGCAGCGGAGCGATCACGTCTGGCTCTAAACGCTCTAAACGTTCCTTAAACACCAAGACGCAGCGGAGCGATCACGTCTGGCTCTAAACGCTCTAAACGTTCCTTAAACACCAAGACGCAGCGGAGCGATCACGTCTCGCTCTAAACGTTCCTTAAACACCAAGACGCAGCGGAGCGATCACGTCTGGCTCTAAACGCTCTAAACGTTCCTTAAACACCAAGACGCAGCGGAGCGATCACGTCTGGCTCTAAACGCTCTAAACGTTCCTTAAACACCAAGACGCAGCCGAGCGATCACGTCTGGCTCTAAACGCTCTAAACGTTCCTTAAACACCAAGACGCAGCCGAGCGATCACGTCTGGCTCTAAACGCTCTAAACGTTCCTTAAACACCAAGATGCAGCGGAGCGATCACGTCTGGCTCTAAACGCTCTAAACGTTCCTTAAACACCAAGACGCAGCGGAGCGATCACGTCTGGCTCTAAACGCTCTAAACGTTCCTTAAACACCAAGACGCAGCGGAGCGATCACGTCTGGCTCTAAACGCTCTAAACGTTCCTTAAACACAAAGACGCAGCGGAGCGATCACGTCTGGCTCTAAACGCTCTAAACGTTCCTTAAACACAGAGACGCAGCGGAGCGATCACGTCTGGCTCTAAACGCTCTAAACGTTCCTTAAAAACACAAAGACGCAGCGGAGCGATCACGTCTGGCTCTAAACGCTCTAAACGTTCCTTAAACACCAAGACGCAGCGGAGCGATCACGTCTGGCTCTAAACGCTCTAAACGTTCCTTAAACACCAAGACGCAGCGGAGCGATCACGTCTGGCTCCAAACGCTCTAAACGTTCCTTAAACACCAAGACGCAGCCGAGCGATCACGTCTGGCTCTAAACGCTCTAACGTTCCTTAAACACCAAGACGCAGCGGAGAGATCACGTCTGGCTCTAAACGCTCTAAACGTTCCTTAAACACCAAGACGCAGCGGAGCGATCACGTCTGGCTCTAAACGCTCTAAACGTTCCTTAAACACAAAGACGCAGCGGAGCGATCACGTCTGGCTCTAAACGCTCTAAACGTTCCTTAAACACAAAGACGCAGCGGAGCGATCACGTCTCGCTCTAAACGTTCCTTAAACACCAAGACGCAGCGGAGCGATCACGTCTGGCTCTAAACGCTCTAAACGTTCCTTAAACACAAAGACGCAGCGGAGCGATCACGTCTGGCTCTAAACGCTCTAAACGTTCCTTAAACACCAAGACGCAGCCGAGCGATCACGTCTGGCTCTAAACGCTCTAAACGTTCCTTAAACACCAAGATGCAGCGGAGCGATCACGTCTGGCTCTAAACGCTCTAAACGTTCCTTAAACACCAAGACGCAGCCGAGCGATCACGTCTGGCTCTAAACGCTCTAAACGTTCCTTAAACACAAAGACGCAGCGGAGCGATCACGTCTCGCTCTAAACGCTCTAAACGTTCCTTAAACACAAAGACGCAGCGGAGCGATCACGTCTGGCTCTAAACGCTCTAAACGTTCCTTAAACACCAAGACGCAGTGGAGCGATCACGTCTGGCTCTTAACGCTCTAAACGTTCCTTAAACACAAAGACGCAGCGGAGCGATCACGTCTCGCTCTAAACGCTCTAAACGTTCCTAAACACAAGACGCAGCGAGCGATCAGCTCGCTCAAACGTTCCTTAAACACCAAGACGCAGCGGAGCGATCACGTCTGGCTCTAAACGCTCTAAACGTTCCTTAAACACCAAGACGCAGCGGAGCGATCACGTCTGGCTCTAAACGCTCTAAACGTTCCTTAAACACCAAGACGCAGCGGAGCGATCACGTCTGGCTCTAAACGCTCTAAACGTTCCTTAAACACCAAGACGCAGCGGAGCGATCACGTCTGGCTCCAAACGCTCTAAACGTTCCTTAAACACCAAGACGCAGCCGAGCGATCACGTCTGGCTCTAAACGCTCTAAACGTTCCTTAAACACCAAGACGCAGCGGAGAGATCACGTCTGGCTCTAAACGCTCTAAACGTTCCTTAAACACCAAGACGCAGCGGAGCGATCACGTCTGGCTCTAAACGCTCTAAACGTTCCTTAAACACAAAGACGCAGCGGAGCGATCACGTCTGGCTCTAAACGCTCTAAACGTTCCTTAAACACAAAGACGCAGCGGAGCGATCACGTCTCGCTCTAAACGTTCCTTAAACACAAGACGCAGCGGAGCGATCACGTCTGGCTCTAAACGCTCTAAACGTTCCTTAAACACAAAGACGCAGCGGAGCGATCACGTCTGGCTCTAAACGCTCTAAACGTTCCTTAAACACCAAGACGCAGCCGAGCGATCACGTCTGGCTCTAAACGCTCTAAACGTTCCTTAAACACCAAGATGCAGCGGAGCGATCACGTCTGGCTCTAAACGCTCTAAACGTTCCTTAAACACCAAGACGCAGCCGAGCGATCACGTCTGGCTCTAAACGCT